>NC_047174.1:2197500-2397500 GCF_009819705.1 Hippoglossus hippoglossus
GATTGAATAGAGCAGAAGACGTCATTCCTCTCGTGTTATAACTTCACCTACAGCTCTAATCTTCAGAAAACTTCACTTTTCCTCAAAAGATAAGCGTCATAGACCATCATAGATTATTAATCCTGCCTTCATGTTCATAACCTCTGTCTCTGTCTTACTTTTCTCCCGCAGCCAAACATGACGTGAACGGCAACAAGACCATTCCACCTTTCCCAGAGGGGACGGAGATGGTCATGTTTGGTAAGTGTCCTTTAAAAAAAAATTCACATTTATGGGTAGAACATGGCTCATAACGCCACCTAGTGTATTAAACTGTCTTTGACCTTGGAGGGGCCAGTGCCTACGTAGAGTTTGCTAGCTCTCTACGTCACGATGCTACCTCTCTATGCTCACACCGTTTGAACCGCTCCAGATATCGAACCCTCGGGACCACCACGCTCGCCCAACACAGTCGCCTCAGCCCTGGCTGTCTCGGCAGCAGTCGCCTGGGCCAGCGGTTCAAATGGCTCGGGGCGACTGGACTTGGCCGAAACTTCACACGACATTTCTGTTGCGATAGTGTGTGTGCTGCTACTAGAGTCGTGGCTGTCTAGGCAACCGAGATAACTTAGCTGCAGCTAATTGGTATTTCCAGGGAAACGCACTCCAACCTAAACTTATGTCTGAAGTTAATTTCTTGTCTGTCAAATTGCTTTTTGTGTCGTTCTGTTGACTTCTCCTTTCTGCTCCTGAAGGCATGGGCTGCTTCTGGGGAGCCGAGAGGAAGTTCTGGAGTCAAAAAGGAGTTTATTCCACCCAGGTGGGCTACTCTGCAGGATGCACACCTAACGCCACCTACAGGGAGGTCTGCACAGGTATAGCCCCCGCATACTGACACCCCCCCCCCTCACACTGTGTGCTGGACACTGTGTTTTCTACTGAGAGTCAATAGATTGTGGAAAACAAGATACAAATAAACAGAGCAGGGAATCATTTTCCCCCAGGCCCTATTATAGTGGGGCATGGATTAGGATGCTATTGATGCCTGACCACTCTGAGCAGACTGTGTGTGTGTGTGTGTGTGTGTGTGTGTGTGTGTGTGTGTGTGTGTGTGTCTGTGTGTCTGTGTCTGTGATGCGTGTCCAGACCTCCCAGTGACTCCTCCAGCCAGTAATGAATCCATCATTAGACCTGCACCACCGCCTGTCTCCCTCTCTAACTTAGTTTTACTCTCCCAAACACTCACAGAACAAGTATCTGTCAAACCGGGGGAAAAGGTTCACTTGATTAATTGATAGAAAAGTCTCGTGCCCTGGTGAAGAAGAACAGAGCGAGTCTCTGGACCCGCACCCCGGTGGAAAGATGGACGTGTGTTGTTTGTTTAACACAGTGACTTGGCAGAGCGTTGAAAGATGGAAGCTTGGCTAAAATCAGGTGCTTCTCACACCTTCACGTCTTCAGGAGAAACAAACAGAAGATGCTGATGAGGATGTGAATATTCATTGTTGGTTAAATATTTACACACACACACACACACACACACACACACACACACACACACACACACACACACACACACACACACACACACTCCACGTCCACACACACAACACATGTTTATTTTTTAAAACCATTTAAAAATGATTTCAAAGTGATCTCCATCGAGATGAGCTCTGTCATCAAGGAAAAGGAAGAAACAGTTGAATAATGGTATATTCAGTCTTTATTTTATATTTATAAACGTAACTTAAAGCTGCACTAATCATAGTTATCGACTATAAATGCAATGCAAAACAATATATTACAGACTCAAACAAAAACATGGAATATTGTCTGAATAAAATAAGTTAGGGGGTGGGAAGTCTTATTATTTTAGGTTATCCAGGTTTTTGCTCTGCCAATGTTTGGAGAATTTATATTGCATTTCTGCCAATAGACCCCTGACACACCCGCCCTTTAAGAGAGGAAAAGACAAAAGCATTGTTTTGAGTCTCAGGTTTCATAACTCAAAAAACTTTCCTACACACCCGGTCCCTGGTCTGTGAAGAGTCTGAGCTTTCATTACGTTTTCTTTTTTACTTTATCTGTGAGAAGTTGTGGTTTTTTTCAGGATCCAAAGTGCAAACGTCAGAATAAAACTTCTAGAATCTGTTTTGACAGGTATAGTTTTCCGTTGGCAGGCAAATCGAAACTGATGAGATTCAGAAACTGAAACTCTGGCAGCGTAACAGGCAAAGACTGAGGAATGAGAACAAATAACTAAACCAACAATGAGACAGAGTCATTTCTAAGTAAAACAGGAAACAACAAGTTCAATGTCCAAGTCCAGAGTCATTCAGAAGTCCTTTACATTCCAACATTTATATAGATTGAATAATAATAAGACAACTCTGCAGTTAAATGTACATTAAGTGGACGGAGGATCTCTGCAGCTTTATTTTTCTATTTCGGTTCCAACCACCACATTATTTCTCGTCCTGTCCAAGAATGAATTTATTCCTGTGAGATCGGCCCGGTGAGGCATTAATTTAATATCGACCGCCGCTTTGTCTCCGTTCGACCAATATCTACCGAAGGAATCCATAAGTCCTGATATTAAAAAAGTAATAAGACGGACAGCGAGCGACGGAGATAGGAGCGGCGGCAGAGACGGAAGAAGACGAGGTTCAGCGTAACGGGTCGTACTCATTACCGACACCAGCTGCTATCTGTCTGCAGGAGTCAGCGTTTCCTGACGTGACAATTAGCGGCGTGGATCACGTGGACCTTTCTAAGGAAGGGGCCTGTTTCTTGAATTATCAGGTGATTCGGTTTTGATTGAATTCCAAAATATACCAAAAATACTCCCAAGGACGACTGAGGGGTACCTTCTGTTTTTTTGGGATAGACCTTCGGACCATTTGCAGGAAGTTGAGACAGAACTAAACTATTGAAGAAGAGATAGAAGCTGAAGGGTTTGTTGTGTGTCATCAATCAAAGACCTCGAGTTGAGACTGTTTTGCTTTGACGTTCACCACACGGAAATGTTTGTGACATGATTTACTAGTCGAACTTCGTGGAATTAAACCCATTTGTTTGTATTGCGCAGGTCGAACCGGCCACACTGAGGTGGTGAGAGTCGTCTTCCATCCCGAGCGGATCAGCTTCGCCAACCTGCTGAAGGTTTTCTGGGAAAGCCACAACCCGACTCAAGGTAAGAGACAGTCTGTGCTTTAAAACAAGCTTCGTTTTACTGAGTACAGTTAAACTGAAGAGATGAAACCCCCGAGATTTCAAGAATGATGTCGTAAAAGTGCCACTTTGCTCTCGTACCATTGCCGTTACTCTTGATTTCTTGTTTTCCTCTTTCAGTCGCCCTCGTACTCCGATGTAGTTCTGTGTTGTCTTATTGCTTTGCTATTGAAACGTTCTAAACAAAGAACTTTGCGTTTCTCTCTAAGTTTTTCAGACATTGTTGGTTAATTATCTTGTGAAGAAACTTCTGATTCACCCAGATCCACTGTCTGCTGATACACTGGAGGCAGAAATTAGAAATTGGCTAAAAGTGTGGAGCCAACCAAACAGGCTGAGCAGCTGAGAGGGAAATGATGAAATGATAAATGATGAAATGATAAATGATGAAATGATCGGATCACAGGAAAAAACAAAACTGCGTTCGGTTCTGCCAAGACAGACGAGTCTTATTTTTGGAAACACTTCTGGCTGTTTCCAGATGATGATGTTCTCTCTGCCAGGATGAAAGCACCTCATGTTAAAATCCTCAAACCTGTGTGTGTGTGTGTGTGTGTGTGTGTGTGTGTGTGTGTGTGTGTGTGTGTGTGTGTGTGTGTGTGTGTGTGTGTGTGTGTGTGTGTGTGTGTGTGTGTGTGTGTGTGTGTGTGTGTTCAGGGATGCGTCAGGGGAACGATACTGGGACCACGTACCGCTCCGCCATCTACACCTACACAGAGCTGCAGCTGGAGGAAGCCTTGGCCTCCAGAGATCAATACCAGCAGGTAGACGAGTCTTCATCTGTTAATCACTCCATCATCATCATCATCAGCTCTCCTGTCCACTCCTCATCCATTTGTATTTAATATTATTTGTATTTAATATTATTATTTATTTAATGTATTTAATATTTGTCTCTTCTCTCTGAGCACCCCCCCCCCCCCCCCCATCTGCTGCACATCCCTCTTTCCATCAGTCTGCATCAGAAACACTTCTGATGGCAGCAGATGGAGACTGACATGTAATGGATTTGTCTGCATGTGCATGTAACACTCGCCATATATACCCATATGCTGTTTTTAAGTGAACACACACACACACACACACACGCACACACACACACACACACACACACACACACACACACACACACACACACACACACACACACACACACACACACCTCTCCCTCTCTCTCGAACTCTCTCTCCTGCTGAGACTTCTGCACCACCATGCCACCAACAGGGCTTGTTGCCATGGAAACTGACGAGGAAGAGGCTACTCTATTCAACTCTATTCTTTTCTATTCTATTCTGGTGTAGTCTGGTCTTTTTGTTCTCTGTGCTTCTTCCCCTCGTTCACGTCTCTCTTTTTTTCCGTCTCAAAGCTCGTTCCTCTCGACAGGGTTTGTCTCTCGGAGCAAAATCCTGGTTCTGGGCTTCAGGATCTTTAACGGACGTGAAACCATAAAGCAAAACCGCAGTTTTCATGCAGACATGCTCGGTCATTGGAGCGTTATAAATGCCCTGAGTATTTAAGTGGGACATTTATAGCGGAGACACGTGTCCAACGGAAAGGAGGAGGGAGCATGTAGGAACACTGAGAGACCGAGACACTGGTGTAGATGAGGAATATGCTGACAGGTGGAAAATACAGGGAGTGGGGGGGGGGACTGAAAAAGAAAAGCAGACGCATGTGAGGTTCAAAGTTCAAAGCTCGGTCACCAGGGAACAAAGGACTTATTTTGAGTGAAAGGAAATTAATACATATTCTTAAACTTTTATTCTAACAATTTTTTATTTCTTCAGCTCACAAGAACAAGATTTGCTGTAACAAGTCATTTCTTATAGTTTCAGGTGTTGTGAACATTTAAATATCTTCACTCTATTATTACCGTTAATTAAAGGACAGTTTCAGCTTCGTATATTTGTTCAATCCCTTTGAGGGAAGATCAAACCGCTGCAGCTGCTGATATAAAAGCATCGTTTGTGATGCTCACAGCTTTGTGTCTGTATTTGTGTGTCCGTGTGTGTGTGTTTGTGTTTTGATTGGTTATGGCCAGAAGCTCTTATCCACGATGGTCGTAGATTGACAGATGCTCACAACAATTTCTATCTGTCTTTAAACTGTGACGAGTCCACGGATAGATTCTTCTTCTCCTCGTCGATCCATCGAAATCGCTCTGTGTTTTGTTTCCGCTCTTTTTTCTCCTCACCAGATTGCCTCCCCCACCCTCTCCCCTCTGTGTGTGTGTGTGTGTGTGTGTGTGTGTGTGTGTGTGTGTGTGTGTGTGTGTGTGTGTGTGTGTGTGTGTGTGTGTGTGTGTGTGTTGGCCTATAGCAAACGCACTCCATGCCAAACCATCTGGGCCTTAAATCTGTCCTCCACAAAAATCGCTTTAGTTGCAAAACTAACACACACACACACACACACACACACACAAAACCACACACACACACACACGACAACAACCACACACACACACGGGTTTGTTCACATTATGTTTTGGCTTCTTTTTAATGTTCTTAACTTTGTATTTGGTCTGAGGTCGTCTGTATCGTGTTTCCTACAAATATGAGCATCTTTGTGCCAGAAGCCACGAGGACGTTTCACAGACTGTAAATAAAGACGGGCGGAGTGTCGCTGTCACTTCCTCCCGTCGTAGGAAGTGAAGCCATTATCTCAGATACTGGCGCCGCCATTTTGCTCTTTAAAATTCTCCAGAGAACCTGAAGCATTTCTCTGATCTGCAGCGAGTTCGAGACACAATATTGAGGCAGGAAAGTACAGAATTGTGGCTTTTTACTCAGTTCAGCATCCTTCCTCCCACCATCCAGAAACTAAGCCAAATTATCCCCGGACTCGAACGCTGCCATCCTGCACATTTGGATTCCCCGCTCGACCAATCGCTGCAGACGTAGATTCTCTGGAGGATTCACAGCGAGCGCGTGGGAGCGTCTCTTACAGACGCAAAACAAGAAAGAACACAAATATGTCAGGATGAAACAGAGCAGCGTAGAAGACGCCGGCGAAGATGTCGACTTGGAGGTTTTCCACGTCCAGACAATGTCCTGCTGCTTTCTTCATATGTGAAAGACCAACCACACACATCAGTGTGATAAGAACCACCGAAATGGACAGACACCTTCTTTGAGAAAGCATTTTTCAATGTGTACTTTGACATTTGAGTTTGGTCCATGTCCCTTCTGCTAACATGGAGAAGCCGGGGTTTATGATGTATACTTAGGGGGGGGGGCTGTTGCGTCGTCCATCTTTATACACAGTCTGGAGTTCATCCCTTCCCTTCGCTCACCCACCCACACGGACTCTCTGTGAAACGAGTTCACGCTCATCCTTCCGGAGGATGAAGCCTTCGCAGGTCGACTCACTTGTCTTTGCCTCCGCAGTGGCCGCTCCTTCTTCCTCCTCTCAAACAAAGTGAAAATGTAAAATGCATCACAGCACAGAGGATTCTTTCCCAGGACGCACCTAGCAGACACTTCCTGAATCCTCATTAATATCCGCTCTGATCCTCGGAGTCTCTCTCCCCGTCTCCCTTCCAGCCACATTTCATACGCCCGAGCGTAAAACATGTAGAGGACAAAGTGAAATAGAGATGGAGGAGGAGGAGGAGGAGAGGAAGTTAAGGTGATGGAGGGAGGCAGGAGGATGGAAAAGAGAGAGAGAGAGAGGGAGCAGTGTGGTTAATTGTGGTGTCAGGGTATTGACTTCGCCACCTGGCTTGATTGTATTGTTCACGCAGAGAGTGATTGGGGAATTTGGTGTGTGTGTCTGTGTGTGTCCGTGAGTGTGTGTGTGAGTGTGTGTGTGTCTGTGTGTGTCCGTGAGTGTGTGTGTGAGTGTGTGTGTGTCTGTGTGTGTCTGTGTGTGTCTGTGTGTGTGAGTGTGTGTGTGTGTGAGGTACAACAGCACTGCAGATAATTACCTTGCAGGCGGCTGGCGGTTGTCTGCAGCATGAAAGGAGCCTCCCTTTTCTTCTCCTGCCTCCTACCCATCATTAGGGTGTGCACTGCATCTAAAACGGCAGATGGAAGAAGTGTGTGTGTGTGTGTGTGTGTGTGTGTGTGTGTGTGTGTGTGTGTGTGTGTGTGTGTGTGTGTGTGTGTGTGTGTGTGTGTGTGTGTGTGCTCTTTATGTAATAGTGTGTGCTCGCTCAGTGGGTGCAGCATGGGTGCTAAAGCAGTGTGTGCTCATTGTTCTGGCATCTCTTTCTCTCTCCTGCTACATCTTCCTCTCGTGAACGTTCATATTTCTGCTGCCCAGCACCAAACAGCTGCTTCTCTTCTCCTTCCCTTTCTTCTTTGTCTATGAAAATCCCTCTCTGGCACTTTGTACCACGGCGGCTTCACCTTTCCTCTGTTCCTCTTGTTCCCCGTTTCTCTCTCCCCGTGTCTCGCGGGTGCTTATCGCTGTTGTTCACGTGTCCCTGCTTTACCGGCGCAGTCAAGGTATTTGCATTCCAAATGAGCAATCTACTTCTCCGACATGCAAATGAATGGATGTGAATTATGCATTTATAGCCGGCTGCTAACACAGCAGAAGGGAGGATGTGTGCGGAGGCCATTAGAGCAGCATAATGGAGAATGCAGTCATTCTGGGTATCACAGGTAGCAATGGATTGAAGTCAGTGCTTCTAGTTTCCACTTAAAGAGCCTGTAGCCACTTATATTCATTATCTGAGAGGGATTGTCGACTTTAATGTGTTAATACTTCAACCTTTAGAATAATAGGAGGCTCTGAAAAGACTGTTGTCGCAGTTAACTTGGATTCACAGCAGCTACTGTGGTTTTCAATCATGACGACCCAGGAAAGCAACATGTCAGTTTTGTCAAATGACTCCTGAAGCTTCCTTTATGTTTATGACCTTCATCTTTATGTTTTGTGTGCACCAAACTCATTATTTGGCAAATAAATCACAATTAGCTTCATGCTACGTCCGGAGTTGTGGAGGTAATGGGCGACGAAGACGCTTTAAAGCTTCAATGTGCAGAAAAACATCTGTTTAAAACGTTAATAACATTCAAATCCAAAGGTGAGAAACAGATTGTCCTGCAATTCCTCCAAAAGTGAATAGTGAGAAGTAAAATGATCCCCGATGTGGGATCAGTAAAGTTGATCTTATCTGAAAAGTCTTCCAGAAGATGTGAGAAGACCGATTTGCTGCAGTTTATGGACGACACGTTTCCACTTCCTCCTGCTGAGCCTTGGTATCCAGGTCCGCTCAACCAATGACATTTCACCCTATTTTTATTGGTTTGACCTCCTGTCAGATTCTCTATGAGCCGTGTGAAACCTCAGCTTCTGCTTTGACTCTCAGGAATCTCTAGTTCTGTGGTTGTGCTGTGATGAGTAGAT
Organism: Hippoglossus hippoglossus; assembly: GCF_009819705.1. Classification (NCBI taxonomy): domain Eukaryota; kingdom Metazoa; phylum Chordata; class Actinopteri; order Pleuronectiformes; family Pleuronectidae; genus Hippoglossus; species Hippoglossus hippoglossus. The sequence goes on from NC_047174.1 coordinate 2,206,066, forward strand.
CATTTAAACGCTCCGCTCCGACTGGGCAGAGGTTTTCTGACGTAGTTTACATACGACACTTGTTTCCAGAGACAGAAAAGCTTTCTACACGTGTTTTAACACAACAGTGAATCAGCTCGTCTCAGACTGACGATCCTGTATCTTCACTGCGGATCAGCGCAGAGCGGAGCACCCGCCCTGCCTCAGTTTCTGTGGGAATCAAACCAGCGTGATTGGCTGGCTCGCATTGCGTCAGAGGACACTTGCACAAAGTTGAGTCTTTCTCAACTTCTCCGTAGTCGCCGCCGGGCGCCTTTTAAAATCTCTTTAACTCAACAATGAGAATCAGCCTATCACAGTAATAGGTTTTGATTATGTCTACGTGGATGTTCCCATTATTCCTACATGCGAACATTAGTGGGTGAAACTTTCTTTGGATGATTTTCTGATGTTGTTCTTCTCTGACTCTGAGACAAGAGGAGTTATCTGAAGTGTCTCTGTAGATAACTAAACGAGTGGGAGACGCAGTAACTCACTGGACTCTGACATCTTTTCACTGACGTCCTCTTTGTCAAGCGCCATAAGAATCTGCTTCTCTGCTGTCACAACCAAAACAGGGAAAATATGATATTTCCAAAGGCTGTTACTCTGTGTTGTTGCTTGAATTTAAGTTTAACTAATTATTCACACTGTGGTAATGAGAAATCCTTAAGTTTTCAATTTGTGTATTCACAATTGTCTCTGGAATACTTTCACATGTAATTAAATCTTCTGAAGTCGTGCCATAATGAAGAAGTTGCCAACTTTGCCTTTCATTTTCTCAGAAATTCTGCGGGAAAATCCTATGAAAGTTAACACACAGACAGTGTGGGGGGGGGGGGTGAAATATCTGTGTCACCACTCAAGGTTGTTTTTTAAATAATATTTAATATGAGCACGTTTTGATCCTGAAGAGCTTTAGTCTCACTTTGTCTTTTTCTCGTTCTACTGTAATTTGATTTGACTTGGTTCCATTACAAGTTATTTTATCTCCTCTTTCTTCTGTTAAATGTCTCTTTTCTTTGTCTTTGTATAGAATATCCTTCTGAATATCATAATTCCGGCCTGAATCTCAAACTGCAGCTTCGACAGAAACACAGAACCCCGGCCTGACTCACCGCTGCGCTCTACCTTCACACTACTTACTCAAATTAAATTGTGGTGTCAGTACAGTCATGGTGGGAAGTGTTCACAGGAGCTGATGAATCAAGCAGCGGGGAGCAGACACTCTCTGTCCATTAAAAGACGAACACGCCAACGTTACAGCTTTTTGTCTCTTTGGTATTTTCTGCTGTTAAAGCATCGCCGACCCTGTGGGTTTGTTTGCTGACATGTTCTTTAACAACTTGCGTGAGCTGACGTCAATGAAGTTAAAATGGTTTTCTAACAATTAGCTCTCACTAACTATTAGAGGCACCAATGTGTGAAATTACCCATCACAGCTTTAGGCCTGATTGTTTTTGGTACTAAAAATACACAGAGAACTTTTTTTTATTATTTCCCCGGAGGAGTTCATTCCAAATCAAACTGCCTGAGAAGATTTCTCCCATTTAACACTGAGCCTGTCTGAACATTTACTTTATGACAAATGCACAAATCTAAATGTCCAGAACAGAAACAGTACTAAAGTGTTTCCTGTTACTTTTACGTACTGTCAAACCAGCGAACTTCTGTTCTATGTAACTCTGGTGAGTGGGTTCGAAGCTGAACTGTGAATCAGTTGAAAAGACTCAGAAGTTATTAAAAACCTGAGTTTATCTCCAATATTCAGCAGGAAACTGTTAAAACATGAAGAATTCTGAACAGAGTTTGGTGGATTTGTCACAGCAGCAGCTCTTCTGGTTCAGGAAGCAGAGGATCATGGGTAATATCCAGCGTTCAGAGTCGGGTTCGGTAGAGAAACTGTCCTTTCTTGTATCGTGCCAGGACCACGAACAGCAGGTCGACTCTTAAAAGGGAAAACGTGTAAATGTCAAACCCAGTTCAGCTCCACGACATGATTAAATATAAAACTCTGCTGTAAACATGCATGCACACGTGCACAAAATCACAGAAACACTCTTCCACCGGCAATGAAACTTTCATAAGTGTGTGTGTGTGTGTGTGTGTGTGTGTGTGTGTGTGTGTGTCTTTTCATGTTCATTTCTCTTTGTCTTTTACCCACACGCCATCTGGTTGAGTAGTTTTTATCACGAGGAGGAGAAAGTGTCATCCCCAACTGATTCTTCTGCGTACGTGTGTGTGTGTGTATAGTGTGTATAGTGTGTATTTGTACCACAATGCTTGCAGCTACACACGTGCTTTCGCATAACCGGATTAATTCCATCTCATGTTTCCAGTGTGAAGCCCTGAAAAGTGTCGTCCAACTGGAAGTCACATTCTTCTTTTGTGTGAAAAGCCGGATTCCTGTGTTTGTTTTCATTTGAAATCCAGACGATTAAAGGCGACGTGTGATTTTCTTCCAGGTCCTGACGGAGGGCGGCTTCGGTCCAATCACAACAGAGATAGCCGAAGTCAAGCCGTTCTACTACGCTGAGGATTACCACCAACAGTACCTGAACAAGAACCCAGACGGATACTGTGGCCTGGGCGGAACCGGAGTCTCCTGCCCAATAGGAATCAAGAAGAAGACTTAGATTTGACAGTGGCAGGGATTTCTTTTAAGCTTTAAAATGCCTACAAATGCAAAAAAACTGATATATTAAATATAACTGCATGAAGCTTCTATGATGCGTTGGGGCACCACATAGCACCGGCCTCTTATCTACAGCAGCTGATAAAGTAAGAGTGTCAGTAATGGAACGGCTCAATCTTCTTGAAAACAACAGACGTGTGTTCCTCATTGGAAACGTGACCTGCAGTGCTGCTTTCTGTCGACGTGTGTCAATCATGACCCGTTTTTATATCATCACATAACCAAACTTTCTACCTGGAATGACACAACACATTTATTTGACTCCATGTCCCATCTGCTAACATGGAGGAGGCAGGGTTTATAACCCATACTGCAGCCAGCCACTAGAGGGGGACACCTTTTTGAGCCGTCATATCGTCCATCTTTCTCTACAGACTTTGGGAAAATCTGCAAAAATGTCATATTTTCTCTGGTTTGAGCTCCAGAAGAAGATCATGATTTTGTTTTGCTCAGCTTGTTTTATGATATTATTCTTTTTAAACTGATGTAGTTTCATAGTTTTCATCATTAAAGCATTAAAAAATTCTCATAGCAGTTCACTGTCTTTTCTGATTCCTGACTCGTGATATTTGAACCTGTGAAAACTTTACGTTTGCATTTTGGAAAGAAAACTCAAAGTAAACGATGCTCAGGAGTATTTTACACAGTAATAAATCTGACACCATTTTCACCAGAAAAGGTGAATTTATCTTAAAAATATTTATTTTCCTAATTCAAGTTCTATATATTTGATTGTGTATGTGTTTTATTTTATTTATACTTAAATATAATTAAGTTTTTGGAAAAACTTTAAAATAATAAGCTTCAATTACATTTATATGTCATTAGGGTTCATTGCTAATTTAAAAATATCTATAAATCAGCCTTGTGAGGGAGACTAATAAATAACTATTCTGTGTTATTTATGTTCAGGGTTGTTATAATTACAATTTGTACGTTGTACTCCTGTGGAAAGGAAACTAAAAATAAGTCTATATAATATAAAAATTCAGAATAATGTAAATATATAGGCCGATATATGGTTACCAGAATTTCTTTTACTCCCCAATATCGGTATCCATGGTCTTGACCTTCAAAAACCCTCAGGCTATTTTACTCGTGATTTAAAGCGTTGATATTATTTCTGGGAATTTGTCCACAAACATTTCTATATCCTCTATTTTAAATTTTGCATTGTTTCTCCTGTTTTCCTTTCACTGACTCTTCAGGCCGGTTTCAACAGGAGATGAGAAGAACCCCATGTTGGTGTTTGCTCCTTTGTGTTGCTGCGTTGCAGGATTTTGGACGACCTCCTTCCTCTGGTCTCCGCCTGCAGCGATGTTCCAGTTCGTGACTCGTCTGTCATCGCCGCTAATCTGCGCACGAGTGTGTTTGTACAGTATATGTGTATGTTTTGATGGTACAGCCTGTAAACACACACACACACCAGCAGGAGGAGGCTGGTGCCAGGGCCTCTGAGCCTGGCACCACCATCACAGAAGAGAGGGACAGAACGGAGAGGAAGAGGAGGAGGAGGAGATGAGTCTTTCTGGATGTGGCAGAGCGCCACCTTGGATCTGTGCTGCGTTGGAACACCTCCTGCTTGCAGGATCATGGCTCGACCGTGGGTTTGATAGCCAAATCTGACTGCTTGGTTTTTTGGAAATGGACCTCTGACGATGGCTTTTTGCAAATACTTAATGGAATAAAAGTAAATTCCCCCCCAAGAAAGAAGACTTATCATGGTTTCACCTTTAAATTTGCTAAAATTCAAACGGTTGATGCACTAAAACTACTGGAGAATCATTTGACTCACACGTTTTCAATCATTTAAATATAATCAGCTCACATCTACAGGCCAATTCTGAACCTACATCCACTGAGATAAAATGTGACATCTGCTTAATGGTTCAGTTGAACAGGAAGGAGTTGTTCCCTCTGCCAGGGACGTTCATTTGTCTGCTTATTTGTTTGTTTGTGAACAAGATTACACAAAAAAACCACACGACAAATTACCACCACACTTACACCAATGATGTGATACGAGTCCGGAAAGAACTCATTAAGTTTTGGTCCAGATCTGGATCAGGGGGCATATCGAGGATTTTATTTTCTCTTTAACGTTGAAAGATAGGATTGTTTTTGACAGTTTCACTAATTTCTCATTGAAACATTCACGGATCTTGATGATTGGTGTATTTAGGGAACAGATTTGACTGAGTGTGTGTGGTTGGATGCAGCTTGATTGAATTTAAAGGAGCAGTCCGACCTTGGTGGAGGTTTGAGCTCTACTGGGAGATATCACAGTTTATTAGGAGGTTTCCTCTGTGATGTGGATCTCACTCATCTCACACCACACTCAGACCCATTAGTTAGACTGCTGGGTTATCCTGCCACCGTGTGGTTATTCCAAGTAACACAGACCAACACAAAGTATTCTTATGTAAAAGATATAGACTGTATATAAATGACTTCTTTAGGTTTTCAAATAAATTCAATATTAGTTCTCAATTTTAGAAATATCTTCAAAACTGTTCCCGGAACAAAGAAAACAAAAAAAACATTTTTTTTTTCCAAATGAGAACGCACTGACCGAACCTTTATTTTGAACGTTTTCCTTCACGTTTTTATTCCCGCGTCAGAATTCACTTTAACCGACATGAAATAAACCGTAGAGCCGGAAATGACGCGTAACTGTAGCAACAGTAAACTTCCCTCAACTGAACCTGACGACAGGTAACAAGGAATTAACGATTCATTCAGTAAATACAGGTTTAAAAATGTCTCGTGCCACAAACTACACGTATTTTATTTATCTGCGTTTAGTTCAAGTTTAATTAATTCAAGAGTTTCAGCGTTAACTTTGTTTCAACCTTTGACTTTTTATCATTATTGTAGTTTTGTTCATCTGAAGTTAGCTACGTTCGTGTTTTTATTCACGCAAAGTTTAAAATTGATAATAAATCAACGCTAAAGCCGTTTTTGTTTGATTAAATTACTGTACATTACATTTGTTTAACTGTTATGCCTCCTCGTTGGTGACACCTAGTGGTCGGAGGGTCATTTGGTAAAATATAATTCTTTTCTGACCAATTCGACAGCCAAGTTTTTGTTGTTTTTGTGGAATGTGCGAATTAATAGGAATATGTTTTTGTCAGAAAAAGTATTTACAGAACAGGGTCTTTCTTCTCAGAGAACTTTAGTTAATTGTCATTGTAACGTGTTTTTTGTGTGTTTGTTTACAATCCACTTTTCTTCAGATACAGCTCAGGACAACCAGGACTGGTCCTCGTCCAGAGATGTCTGCTGAAATACCCACGGACAGAACGGGTCCACGCACAGATCCAGGTCCGCCACGTCCCCCTCCAGCCTCAGCCTCAGCACCGTCCTCCGGAGTCGGTGGCGTGGAGCTCCAGGGCCACACACCGGACCTGCCGTCCTCTCAGGGTGGGCCAGTGGTGGACAAGACTCACACGTCCCCCCCGCTGAGCCCTGATGCCGCTGTGCCCCCTGGACCATCCCAACCGACTGCTGCCAACATGGACGCCTCTCAGAATGTCAAAAAAACCATGGAACAAGTAGGTTTTAAAGGAAAATGATGACGTAGATCTTTCATACTGTGAAAAACAAGTATTGATAATGTACCTTTGAGCGCTGGCTTCACAACATTGGCCTCAGTAAAGTGGATTTTAATCCAGAAAACATTTCCTGTTTCATTCCCACTCCTCACCCTGAAGTCCGGACACTTTCCTGAACGAAGGAGACGCCGAGGAAGACGTCAACTTGGAAACACAATGAGATTTGAAAGGTTTTGGTGAAAAGGGCCGACGCCGGTGTGGATGTGCTGTTAACAAAAACACTGAGCTTGTGTTGCTTTAAGAGCAGGGAACTTTATTGAGAAGCAAATATTTACATTATACAATATCAATGTGATCTGATGTCAACTTTAACCTCAGTTCTTCCTCTCTCCATTAGATGGCAGTAAAACTTCAGCATCACGCCCCACCCCCCCTGCCTGTCACAGAGATTGAAACGTGTTTGGTTGTTTGCAGACTGGAGCTCGTCCCTGTGAGCTGCTGCAGCACATTGAGCAGATCCACCAGGTTCTACAGGAGCAGGGCCGACTGCTCACTCTTCTAGCAACAGGTCAGTGTCCGACAGAGCAAATGGGCCCATGTGAGAACACAGCAGGAGATTCACAGTGTTGGTGACGTTTCTAACACGTGACGGACGCAAAAATGTAATATATATATATATACAATAACTAAAAACAATCACAGAAAATACAAATATCTCAGGATGAAAAAGAGGAGCCATACACGATGGAAACCTCAGACCAATTCCAGAGCCTAAAGTGATGCTTCAGATCGACATGTGAAACTAAAGAAAATCTAACTTTTCTAACTTACTACTCAATTCTTTTCATATTTGTTTGCACGCTTCCTGTCTCTGTTGTTGTTGTTGTTGTTGTTGTTGTTGTTGTTGCTGTGATATTCAAGATTCAAGAAAAGATTTGTTTGTCATTCCAAAAGTACCGAGGTCCCTGTAAGCAGCAATGAAGTAGAAACACTTGAATCTAAAAAAAACTGCTCCTGCTCTGCGGCCGCTCGCCTCAACTCCACAGACTCCAGCAGCTCGGCTGTTGCAAAACCCATTAAACCCGCCCAGAGCAAAAGGTTCACGCCTTAAAAATGTTCAAAGAGTCGAATAGAGTCGATAACGACATGTGGGAATGCGCCGCCTGTGTTTGACCTGCGAGCGCACGGCAACAGAACCTGGGCTCAGTGTCTGTGGCAGCTTCCTGTGATCAGCAACAGGTCAACGTCATGGTTGTTTTGGGGGTAAAGTGAAGTGTGTTTAGATCAGTGGTCTCCTGCTGATTTGTATTTGTGCAGCTGCATCACCTGTATTATGTGTGTTTACTGTCGCCATACACACACATCTCCAGTCAGCCTTACTGTGATATACAAATGATCCAGTTGTGATAATCAACTTCACCAACGACCTGTAAACTCTGTGAGTGAGGAGAGTTTAAAAATCCTTCCAGGCTCCTGCAGGACACTGTTTTCTCTTTCACCTCCGGGATGCAGACGATTTACTCTGATTATAAAAGAGGCAGAAACGAATGCAAGGAACAAACTGATGTCTCTGACGGATACTGACATTTAAATACACAGAGTTGAGTCGTGTCAGACAAACGTGGAGACGTTCACAATGTGTCGCGCAGAGTAGAAATAACACGACAGTGAGAAGAGACGGGGGAAGTGGTTTGAGATGATGGATGAGTTTTCTGCAAACACACAAGTTTTATCTTCTGAGCACTTTGTAAATGCTGCAGGAGTCAAAGTATTCAGATAAAATATAATCACAAAGGAAACGTCACATTCTCTCGGCTCCTGAACGCAGACTCACAAGAATCCAAATACTTTAATATATTATAAGTAAATACAGATATAAAAATACAGATATAAAAATACATTTTAAGCGACACTTTGTAACTTTGACTTTGAAGCAACACCCAAATCTGCAGCTCTGACTCCGGTGCTTAACGGAAAGAAAATCTAAATATGTGTATGATGCACCTGGGATGGTGGGGGGGGGGGGGGGGGGGCCTTTTGCTTGGAGCCCCCAAAGTCCCCTGAAACGCCCCTGCCCACAGATCACAAACATCCCTCCATCCCTCCCTCATCCCTTCATCCTCTTCCCTTCATCCCTTATTGCTCTTTCCCTCAACTCACCCTCATCCCTTCATCCTCTTTTCCATTTCCATTCAAACCCTTCAATCATATATTGCTTTGGCGCTGTTCTTGCTGGTGAGACGACCTTTGATGACCTTTAATGGTCATCATTGACAGAAAGAAAGAGTCTGATGTGCCACAGTAGCTGAGAACAGAAGCAGTGGTTATAATCTGTACGGCTGAGGCGTGATGCTAAATGTCCGCAGATGCTGCCTTTAGATATAGATTCACAGTTCGGCAGAAGAACAAGTCACTTGCCTACGAACGGCAATGAAATTTTTCTCGCTGCAGAGATTGTAGCTGTGTTCGTTGCTGTCGTTGAGCTGATGTCGTATTTCTTCAGCCTCTTCTGCAGAAACGTGGGGCAGAAGGTGGACATGTAAGCGTTTTTAAACCCCGAGTTACTTAAGCAGTAGACCAGCGGGTCCAGCAGGCAGTCGGTGTAAGACAGAACCATGAGGCCGTCGTACACCTGCACCACGGCGTCCTCGGCCTCCTGCCTTTCGCTCAGCAATGCTGAGTGTCCGTCCCCGGCACCCTTCCGCCGAACGATCAGCAGCACCGCTCGGGCGACAGCGCAGGGCAGGAAGCAGACGGAGAAGACCACCACCACAGACATGACCAACCACATGGCTCTCCTCAGTTTGGCCTTCTCCCCCACGGTCTTCTTCCTGAGCCGGTGGACGATGCGCACCGTGCAGAAGACGAGGATGACGAAGGGGATGAGGATCTCAGAGAAGAAGACCACCTCTCTCAAAATGTCCACCACGTCCTCAAATAAAGAGAAAAGTACAACTTTATTGACATGTACATCAAGTATTATTATTATTATTATGGGAAATAAAATGTGCACAGGCCTCAGATTGTTACTGCATCAGCTGCTGTGATGGAACTGAAGTGAGGAAATTAGATTAGATATTAAAGCTCAGTGTTCTTAAATAAATAAGCTTATAGGAAGTCTGAGCCTGTCAGTAGCTGCAGTTCTTAATTACTGTCACGAGTTAGTTCCCTGATCATATTGTTGCTGATGCTCACAGCGGAATAGAACTAAAAGGCCTCCACGTGCCAGGTGAACTTTTACAGCTCGTGCGAAGTGAAACAAATACCTGTGTGTCCTCATTTCGTCCGAGGCTGTTGCAGCACCCGTTTTTCTGGAGCATGGTGGGGATGGTGAGCGGCAGCAGCAGGACCCAGATGATGATGGAGAACTGGGGAGATTTCTTCAGCCCTTTGACAAAGTTCCTCCTCCCCAGGTGGACCACGTTGAAGTAGCGGTCGATGGTCAGCGTGATGAGGAAGGTGATGCTGGCTCCTCGGTTGAGAAAGAGCATGAAGAGCATGATCTTGCACACCACGTTGTCCTCGCTGCGCCGCAGGCCGTTCTGGTAGTTGTAGGCCCTGGCAGGGAGACAGACCACCAGCAGGAAGTCAGCGACCACGATGTTGAAGAGCAGGATGCTTTTGTTCTTCCAGAACTTGAATCTGAAGAGGAAGTTATTCACACAATTAAAAGATTAAACATAGAAGAGCAGAACAACTGTAAAATGTATACAACAACACAGGTACACCGTGTTTCAATATTTGCATCGTAACGAAGCACAAAGAAAAAGGTGGAAGGGTGTTGTCAAGGAAGAACTTTTGATGCAAATCTGGATCAGGGCGCGGATTGAGGAAGTTTTATAGGATATTTATGGATCTTGATGAAAATTAATGAAAATTGAGCTTCTGCTATTTGCTGCAGCTTGATTTAATTTAATGGGACAGTTGTTGGGCCTTGGTGAAGGCATGAGCTCTACTCAGTTTAGGATCACCACTGCTTTTCTTTCTGCTCTTCATACTGTGCATCAGTGGTGGAAATCCACTGGTGCCAAAGAAAACAGTGGCTCTCTGTTCAGAAACCTCTCGACGTGTTTATCAGTCGATCTCCGACCACGGAGCGGCTCCACTTGTTTCATCTGATCGAAGATAAGCTGAGCTCAACAGAGGTGCACGTCTCTCTGCTGCACAAGTTGTTTTTAGAGAAGTAAAACAGGTTTTCATTTGCATTCTGAATAGTTTTAATAGTTTCCGGTGCATGAATCCTTTGCAACATAAATTACTCGCTTTAGTTTTAAAGATAACTTTGTTCTTGAGTTTCACGTTATTCATATCAAATCTTTCAGTGCAGAAATATGACAAACTGTCGATAAACAAACTTTGTCAACTTACGTAATAACAAACAAGTATTCAGACAGGATGTTAACACTGTCGCCTTCGTCTTCTGCTGAGAGCATGAGTTTATTACTGCATAGTTTTGCATAGTAATAAATCACTCTAGGTTTATAGAAAGCACAAGAAGAACTAGGACAAAACTATTTTGCCTGATGATTCCTCATTAACTTTCTCCTGATAGTCACATTTGAATCAATCAAATACAACGTCAGGAAATCTGTGCAAACTTCAGTTTTTACGCCTCCGGCTCTAAAAGCTCACGTTCATATTCTTCTGTGTTTGCGTTGACGTGATGGTGAGGTCGTGTTTCCTCGTACCTGAAGATGAAGATGTAGAGGACCGATAGGTTGAGCGGCAGACCCAGCATGAACTCTCCAACCATCAGCCAGGAGAGAGCGTCATACGTGGACTTATTGGGTACATTGCAGTCGTCAGTTTCATTATTTGTAAACATGTTTTGGCTGATGGTCATAATAACGGTGGAGGAAGTCGATCAGTCGTCCTGTTTGATGAGGCCCCGCAGCAATGTGAAGAAGAAGAAGAAGAGTCACAGAGTTTTATCCTTCATGCTTCAGGCGTCTCCTCTGCTCAGGCTCCGGTTCCCCTCCCTTCTCTGATCCGTGATTCTGGAGCTCTGTCAAGCCTGGACAGCCCCGAGCCAGGAGTCACAGAGGAGGTGCACTGTAAACACCTTGTGTCAGTGCGTCTGTTGGGTCTGTGTGTGAGAGGCTGATTCTGCAGAGAGGAAGAATATATAGTGAGCTAGAGGTGTGGTTTAGAGAGAGAGGATCTGACTGGATACAGAAGTACGAGTGACGTTGCATCATCTTTCCAGCTAAAATGCATCCAGCAACAGGTTCGGTGACATCAACTATTCCGATTTAAGGGGAGAAAACATCTCAGCAGTTGAGGGTGACTTCCCTGGATAATGGAGGCGATGCTTGTGAAATTCCTCAGGTGGCGGTTAATAGAAAAACAATCATGCCTGCACACGTCGAGCGTTGTGCATATCTTCTGGAAAACATCCCCTTTAATATCAAACTCTTTAGGTCTAAGGCCAACGGGGAAACCACATGATACTCATTTTGTTATATAGATCAAAAACATCTAAAAAGAGTTTGGAAGGAATAAACTGCATGTGGTGTCTTTGCAAGTTTTTATTTGTGATTATTGATTCAAGAGTTTAGTTTAAATTGTGTTTTTCTACTCAATATTCACAACACGACCAAATACACATAACAAGACCAAATACTCATAACACGACCAAATACTCATAACACGACCAAATACACATAACACGACCAAATACACATAACACGACCAAATACACATAACACGACCAAATACTCATAACAAGACCAAATACACATAACACGACCAAATACTCATAACACGACCAAATACACATAACAAGACCAAATACACATAACAAGACCAAATACTCATAACACGACCAAATACTCATAACACGACCAAATACTCATAACAAGACCAAATACACATAACAAGACCAAATACTCATAACACGACCAAATACTCATAACATGACCAAATACACATAACAAGACCAAATACTCATAACACGACCAAATACTCATAACAAGACCAAATACTCATAACACGACCAAATACACATAACACGACCAAATACACATAACAAGACCAAATACTCATAACACGACCAAATACACATAACAAGACCAAATACTCATAACACGACCAAATACTCATAACAAGACCAAATACTCATAACACGACCAAATACACATAACATGACCAAATACACATAACAAGACCAAATACTCATAACACGACCAAATACACATAACAAGACCAAATACTCATAACACGACCAAATACACATAAGACCAAATACTCATAACACGACCAAATACTCATAACAAGACCAAATACTCATAACACGACCAAATACACATAACACGACCAAATACTCATAACACGACCAAATACACATAACACGACCAAATACTCATAACAAGACCAAATACACATAACAAGACCAAATACTCATAACACGACCAAATACACATAACAAGACCAAATACTCATAACACGACCAAATACTCATAACACGACCAAATACACATAACAAGACCAAATACTCATAACACGACCAAATACACATAACAAGACCAAATACTCATAACACGACCAAATACTCATAACACGACCAAATACTCATAACACGACCAAATACACATAACAAGACCAAATACTCATAACACGACCAAATACTCATAACAAGACCAAATACTCATAACACGACCAAATACACATAACACGACCAAATACTCACAGCACGACCAAATACTCCCTAACATGACCAAATACACATAACACAACCAAATACTTACAACACAACCAAATACACATAACACGACCAAATACTCACAGCACGACCAAATACTTACAACACAACCAAATACTCCCTAACATGACCAAATACTCATAACACGACCAAATAGTTACAACATGACCAAATATTTTCAATGGGTCTGTTGTGAATTGTACTGAGTTAAACCGTGTTTTACTCCTTATTATCAGTATCCGTGCATACTCATGATTTAAAGCTTTTAAATAACCTAAATAATTACTCTGTAACTTTGTGTCTTTATATCCGACTCCACACAGTGTTTCTCTGTCCCAAGACTTGATGTAAGTGACGTTACACAAAAGACCAACTCTACTTCTGCTCTAGATCGCATGTCTGAAAGCACATGTGGTTTGTCAACCATGTCTCAATCCACCGCAGTCATTGCAACATCCCCTCTCTTCCACAGTAGTGTGGTTATGAAACATCTTGTTCCTCCGGTTAGGAGGAAAAACTGAAAGAGATATCCTCTCCAACCTGAAAGCTCCATGATGTGGTCGAGGGATGTGCACAAGTTTCAGAAAGCATCGTCTCCGTGGGAATAGACAGAGAAGCTTCACACTTCTGCATTTATGTTACACACTGTTTTCTTATCACAGTTGTAAATATTGTAATTTTGTTGAAGTGCTCTGTTGAGCATCTGTTGCACTTGAGAGAAACATCCTCACAAGTTTTTCTACGTTTTTCTTTTTCCCTGTTTAAAGTGGTTTTTCCTCACAGTTGTCGAGGGATACGGACAGAGGGTGGATTGATTGGTTGATTGATTGATTGATTGATTGATTGTGTGCCCTCCTGCTCTTCAGTTTCAGGTGTTGCTTGTTCTCACAGCCGTTTGTCAAAAGCTGTAAGATTCTTTATGTAAAACTTAAAGATATTTTTTGTCATCATTTTATGTCAAAGACGACATCATCTTACAGGATCTTTGATTTGAATTCAGCTTCACAACCTATGAGCTTCATGGTTTCCAATTTCCCCCGAACATGTTTCACCTTATATTTCATATTTCATAAAAATATTGCATGTTATTTTCCACAGAGGTCGATTTCTGTGGTTATTAAACCGTGAAATAAAATATTTTATCTGGAAAAAAAGTTTTGGTAAATCCCCTTGATGCAGATTTCTAGATTGACTCATTGGGGAACTGATTCATATTAACATGGAAATTGAAATAATTCACTGAATAAGATTTCTTGTCATTTCTTAAAATAATCTGTAACAAATCGTTACGATAATCTTTTTAGAATTTCAAAGGAATTTGCGGTTGGCACAGTTTGCTTGAGTAACTGCTGGTAAAGGCAAATTCATCTCTGGTGAAAGGAAAACTGAGTTTGAAATCTTCCTCTGATTTCAGACATTTAACCACACGGACATGTTGCTTGTTCCTGAGTACCTGTTGTAAAACACCAGTAATGATTCACACACTCGAGGGGGGGTGGGGGGGGGGGGGGGGGGGGGGGGTGGGGGGGGGTGGGGGGGTTGGACAAACTAAACACCCTTTGAGTTTTTTATGAAAAGTGAAGGTTACCACAGGTTCTCTTTCACGCTTCACACACGGCAGCTCTCAGAAATTCAACATCTCCCTCAGCGATCTAATCTTCTCTCCCTTGTCTTTCTCTCTGTGTCTCATGAAGGTCGGACGCTTCCTGTCTGCTCGCTCCGGATTGGCTCGCCGCTTGTGCTGACACAGACAGATTCCGAGGAGGTGGGTTCCTTATCAGCGGTCTGATGGTCGCCGGAGGTTGGAGGGTTTTAACATGTTTTATCTTTTTTCTCGGTGTCACTATAGAGTCAGACCAATTTATCAGTCGGCTGATATCTGTGTTTATGTTTGTGTTTATAAAAACCTTTCACGCTAAAGTCATTTTAAAAATTGTATTAAAGTTCAATGTATTTGGTTGTATTAGTGTTTTCTTGTTGTTTGTTGTAGTTAATTATAATAAAGTTTATGGTTAAGCTGTTAAATATCAAACCTCAATTACATGTCTTTGTCTTAAGGGTTCGATTGAGAATTGGAATGAGGAACAACTCGCAGCAGATGAGGAACTGTGACAGTAAACCTCTTTCTCCTTGAACCCTCACATCGATCCTCTGTGTTTTCTCGGCCCCCTCAGCTCCCAGCTCTCCCAGCTCTCCCAGCATCCTCTGCTCCATCAGATGGAAGGAGGCCCCACGTCCATCCTGCCCCAGCGTGTCTCAGTAAGAACCAGCCACTGCCTCGCTCAGCCGTGTTCACAGCAACTGAGCTTATCTGACCCAGATTCCATGGTCACAAGTCCAACCCTGTTTTCCTGATATAATCAAACACAGGTATTTAAAACACCAGCGAGAGTTTAGTGGATTTACAAAGAGTCGGTTCCTCCCGTTCATCCTCTGTTCATCAGGGGCGTTGCAACAGGGTAGGAAAAGATCGTCTTGGGCCCCCGGGCAGAGAGAGGCCCCTCGAGAGTGGCTGATTCCATTCGTTACTTCACAGCAAAAACAATTAATGAGAAGCTCAATAAATTCTAGGATCAGTTATTTACAGGAGACTGGAATGACTCTGAGGAATGAAACTTGTGCAGGTTGTCCACTAGTCAGAAGGTTCTCCTCCAGTCGGCATGACGGCTGGCGTGTGTGTGTGTGTGTGTGTGTGTGTGTGTGCGTGCGTGCGTTAATAAATAATATTAATAAACGTTATTTATTTAGCACAGTTCATACATGACATGCAGCTTCAAAGTGCTCAAGTAACACAAACACACAACAACAGTCTGGTTACCATACCCCCCCCCCCCCCCCCCCCCCCCCCTCCCCGCTCAAGGCCCGTTGGCACCAACTTTCTCACACTTTGTTAATCTAGAGGTTTGATTGAGGCCGTCTATCATGTATCATGTGTTTCCTGTGTGGGTGATGAGCGTGGGTGATGAGCGTGGGTGATGAGCGTGAGTGTGTGTGTGTGGGGGGGGGGGGCGGTAATGATGACTTTGTGCAGATCTGGATCTATTTATTTAAATTAGGTTTCTTGGGGGGGGGTAAGGTTTTCTCAGCCGCTGCACAGTCACCAAAGTGTAGCTGAGTAAAGTAATGTGTTCTCAGCTGTTGGGCCTCGGCGGAGATATGAGCTCATTGTTGGATTATTTTTATTGCAGGAGCTTTTTTATCTTGTGATGTGTGGTTTAACGAAGCCACCTCCCATGTTTCGTTCAGGAATTTCAAGCATTTATCGCTTGGATCAACACTTTATTATTCAAGGTGCACTTTAAGGCAACAAAAGACAACCACACCCTCTTTTTCTCAGTCTTAGGACCGAGGCAGCGACGCGGTGCAGGAGCGTGTTGACACATGAGATTAATGGACGCCAGCCTCCACAGGCACTAGTCACAGTCTGATGATTCACTCAGAGTTCATCCACAGAGTTTTCTCACCTGAACACAGACGAAGGATCTGTCGGCAGAAATGTATTTATAGATTCACATATTTCAGCAGCAGTAAAAATGTATTTACGCAAACAAACACATTCATTTCTACACACGTCATCAGCTCATATTGACAACTTCACCCGTTTGTGCTACTATTGTTAAGTAGAGCGAAATAATAACATAAAAAGGTCCAAGTCATAGTTATACCTCGTGTACATTTCTTACATGTAACTAATTATTGGAGTTTAGAAGATGTTTGCTCTCATAAATCCTTCTTCTACACAGAATTCAATCACAACATTTACAGTGTTTGCTTGTGCTTATCCAGGATATTCAGGATCAGGCTCATGCAGCTGCAACCCTGCTGCATTCCTGTCGGGACGACTTGTCAAGACTTGCACGTGTACCTGACCCCGTAAAACACCTACAGGCCAAATTACTCCAATTAATTTAGATGAGTTGCAGCACTCTCCGTGTGGTGGAAACTGTTTTTCCTTCTGCGTTCATGCACTTTTAAGGACGCTCGGAGAACACGCACCCCTGCAGATCTAATGGTTTCTTCCTTAGGTCATGCCCCACCCTGCAATAAAATTTAATGGGAATCGGTTCTGTAGTTTTTGAGTAATCCTGCAGACAGACAGTAATAATGTCACTCAGTGGAACACACACCTGCACATATACAGTCTCCTTAGATTCAATCAAGCTGCACCAAATGTCACACACTCGTATATATCAGTCCACTAAATGTGTCTGATTCTGTTTTTTGGTGACGATCTCTTGTCTTGCAATGTCAAAGAAAGTGGAAAAATGAAATCCTGGATCCAGACTAAAGTTCAATGAGTTTGTTTCGTAGTAATTCATGAAGTATAGTTTTTGTGTCATCGTGCTTGAAAACAGACAAACAAACCAACAGCAAAGGAACAGAGGGAAACACAACCTCCTGGGCAGAGAGGACTTTAAAAATGTCCCATGTCCTACTTGACATTGGGCTGTTTGATCCATATGTTTAATAAAACAAGACTCAAGCACGGTGCTGGTACAATTGTGTCGAGTACTTTGTACACATTAAACAAAGTAAACAGAGACACGTTGACATATCTAAGTTCAGTTTACACCTGTGTTGGTCTTCACTTAATATTTCCAGCGTTTCAGACACTGACACATTGTTCGTGAGGCAGATGTTCGCTGAGCATCATGTCGTTGACAGTTCGGTCTTTGTATGTGCTCTGTGGACAAAAGTGGGCGTCGGTCTTGTTTCTAATCAGGTCGTTAATAGAGAGCTGTAAAACTTTAAAACTTTAAAAGAGCTTCGACAGAGTAGAAGGGTCATTCAAAGGGAAACGAAATCTCAGTTTTCGAGAATAAAGGCGTAATATTCAGAGAATTAAGTTGTAATATTACAAGAGTAAAGGTGTAATTTAAGGCTACGTGTCATTTTACGTGTCGCCTGTGTTAAAATGAAGAATATAGAGCATTTTATTCTTTTAGGTTATAAGTTTCACTAATAAACTAAATATTCTGGAAATGTCTGAATTTAATTTTCTTCCACGTGGCCGTATGCTCGTCATAGTTCAGCTGTGGGTGTCGCTCCCTTCTTTTGGGTTTATGGGGTTTTCTCTTGTCAACGCTCCTTACCCAAACTCTGAAGGAGGGGGGGGTGGGGGGTGGGGGGTTTCCTGTTCTCGTCATTAATTCATTATTTGATTTTCCAAATAAATTCAGTGTGTTGCGTAATATCACACAAAACACAAACGTCTCATTGTGTTGTTGTACGTGACGTTACTGGCGTCTCACACACACACCTTCAACACACTGATAGTAACATCCACATGATATTAAACACACAATCGTCAGACAACAACACACACTACTGATGACATCATCAAGGTGAGAATGACCCCTCAGGCGACTCATACAGTCTTTGTTCAGTCGTGAGTTGAGATGATTCATGATCAACATCGTAATCTGTATCTATTTAGCACTTGATGACCCCTCGAGGTGCTTTACACTAGTTTAGCCATTCGCCCATTCGTTCGCACGGTGCATCACGCATTGTGCATCATGCACCACTCATACACATGCTGTGTCAGCTGTCTGGGGCAGTTTGTGTATCGGTACGTTGCCCAAGGACCCGTCAGTAGCAGGACGGGGGAGACGGGGATTGAGCTACCAGCTTTCTGGTTAGTGGATGATTCAGTGGAAGTGGATGATTCAGTGGAAGTGGATTTTGTCTGTTGGATTTAGGTCTGTGTGTAAATGAGTTAAAATGATTCATTATTAATCACGTACGATGCATTCGGGCGATTTATCATTTATAGCCATCAAAGTTATGTCTTTAAATCACCACAGGTTTGTGAAGAGCTTCCCAACATAATGAGGGATGGTTTATTTAAACTTGCTTAAAAAAAGAAACATATTTACAGTATAAACATAATACACCCATCTGTCTCTATATATTTACACAGTATAAACAGTTGTACAATTCATTAAATCCCTATTAATGAGCAGCTTCCTGTATGGGGCCTTTTTAGTAAACTCTTCTGTACTAGGGGACAGACAGTGGCCACATATGCATCTGATTTTACAAATCCAGGAATTCATGCTTGTGAATATAATAGAAAACGCTTCTTCTCTCGTCTTCTTTTTTTCGGGCTTGATTTGGAACACTTTGTGGTGGTTTGGTTTTATTCAGCGAGTCTCAATCCAAACCACGGAGGCTTGTTTCACAGTGGGAGCTCAGACGGCTTTGACAGATAAGATTCCTGCGCTCGGAAGGAATCTCTCATGGTCGTAACTCGGCCGCTCATTTCATTGTCCAAGCCAAACGGAAGAAACAGATGTGCATACTTTAGCTGGGAGGTATTAATAAAAGACCCTTATGTTTCCCTCAAGAAAAATCCACCAACATTAATATGATACGGACAAAACATAGATAAATAAAGATGGACGACGCGTCTCCACTTCCTCACGTTGTACAAAAAGGAAGCTGAGGCCCAATGCCCCCCCTGAAGGACTCAAGTCCTTCGCACTAAGGGGTGTTACCCACAGTTAGGGGGGCAGGGCTTATTAGCCATACAGCAGCGAGCCACCGGGGGGCGATCAAGACGCTCTGGCTTCAGGAGGGGAGCTATCATGTCGCCCATCTTTATTTACAGTTTATGAACACTACGCATTTTGGACAGTTGTGTACCTCTGTACATGTCTTTTTAAGAATCATAAGAAAACAGACGTTTAGATATCGACCACGTGTCTTGTCTTAATGGCGTTTACTTTCGTCGCCCTTTCATAAAGTCATTTTTTTGTCAGTCTCATGTTGGAAAGAAACCACACACCATGCAGCAGCTGTCCATCCTCTGCGTTCCATCGACTTCAAATGACGTTATTGCGTTGCGGCTTCGGCGTGTTTCCTGTTGAGCTTTCTATCGGCAGCGGATCTCCTTTCACCAGGAAGGGGAAATAATTGGAGAGATAAAGACCTTTAAACTTGGTGCTACAGAAGCAGTAGACCAGCGGATCCAGTAGACAATCCATGTAGGAGAGGACCATGAGGCCGTCGAACGCCACGGCAGCGCCGTCCTCCAGCTTATTGCCCTTGTTTCTGACCCGGACGATGAGCAGCAGCATCCTGGCTATGGTGCAGGGGAGGAAGCAGATGGAGAAGACCACCATGACGGAGGTCACCAGGAAGACGGCTCTCTTCAACTTGGTCGTATCGCCGACGGTCTTCTTCCTGAGCCGGTTGACGATGCGCACCGTGCAGTAGACCAGGACGACGAAGGGGATGAGGATCTGAGTGAAGAAGACCACCTCTCTCAAAATGTCCACCACTTCCTTAAATACAAAGAAAAGAACAACTTTATTGACATGTACATCAACAACAGAGGCTTGTTTATGACTGGTTGAGTAAGTGTTGCTTAACAAATAGGTTTAAGGAGAGTAACAATCAAAAGTAAAATCTCTGTTTGAAATCAATGTGTTGGAATAAGACCAGACCCCTTATTTAAAGCAACACTACCTAACTGTCACTGAGCAACAGCGCCCTCTGCAGCCACACGTGGTATTTCATTTTGTTACATGTAAAAGTCCTGTGTCAGAATTTTCCTCAAGTTAAACGAAGGACGTTTTAGCAGCTGCATGTAATTAAAGTTCCTTAAAAGGTTCCTTGACAAATGCGATATTATTAAATTAGCAATGTTCAGTTGTAGCTGGTTCGTTTTAACTGCCTTAAACACCCAGTGAATAGTAATTAGTTATTAGTAGTTAGTAGTTTTCCAGTTCTTTTCCAAACGGACATGTAGTCAGACATGTGTTGTGTAATTTGTGTAATTTGACTCACTCAAACTAAAGCTCTGCTGTGTCGGTGCAAAAATAGCCCTGGAAACAGGCTCCATTATAAGTGGATAAGATAACCCCCCCCCCCACACTACTACATGGAGAATTCCATGGACCCACATTCTTCATCGTATAAATCCAGCCTCTTTATTATTATTATTATTATTATTATTTCCAACACTGTTATCGTGTCTCTTCAGGCTGAGAAACTGTTTGCTCACATTAACCCTGTGTGTGTTTTATGTGAACTTTGAATTTCTCAAGAGAACAGTTTGGGTTTTTGTCAGCGACGTAGAACCTCGCTCGCTCAGCACTGTGTTGCCTCACGAACATGACTGACAGCGTGGAAGTTATTAGGAGACAAACAGTTTTGTTTATTTAATGTTCCGTGAAGCTCGACTCTGGAGACTTCTTTGTCGTGAACTTAACAACACACATGACAGGTTTGCAGCCAATAAGATGAACGGTTCTCGAGAAAGTCACGATTATCTATCGGACACGGAGCCCAGCAGAATTAATCTCCACATGTGGCTCAAGGGGGCGCTGTTGCTCAGTAAAAGTGACGTAGTGTTGCTTTAATTTTCTTACCCGAAGCTTAATTATCTTATACCTTTCGTTGCAGCTGCAGCAGTATTTAGATTTTATCTTTTACACTTTTCTTCGTATAAGAAAAATATTGTAATAAAACGAAATTTGTGAAAAATTGGACGCTAAATTCAAAATTGACAAGTTTCCCATTCTACTGAAATGTTTGTTTCTTTTTCAGCTGCCGCAGGACTTTTAGTTTTCTCTTCTTTTTCTTTTTCTGTCGCAACAAATCCACGATGAGAACATTATACGTTTAAATAACGCCGCTGCTACAGAGTCGCCTGTTTATTTAAACTTTATTCATATTGAACGTGTCATGTGTCCAAATCACACCAGATTCAAAACTGCACTTCATTGGGCCTCAGGCCGAGTGTGAAGCCAATAAGATAAACGATTCTTGAGATAAACAAGACATATACAGACACAGTGAGATTTCTGGAATTAGTAGATAGACGTCTTTACCCCATGGATTCAAGTAATAAATAAAGAAGAGAAGGTGGAAATGTTCATCTACTGAATGAAGGATTTCATGACGTTACTCACAATTTTATCATCAAGGCTGTTGCAGCACTCGAAGTTCTTGAGCATGGTGGGGATGGTGAGGGGCAGCAGCAGCAGCCAGATAAGGATCGAGATCTGAGGAGATTTCTTCAGGGCGCGCAGCAGATTTTTCCGGCCGGGGTGCACAACGTTGAAATATCGATCTATGGAGGTCACGGTGAGGAAGGCGATGCTGGCCCCTCGGTTTAAAAACAACATGAAGAGCATGGCTTTGCACACCACGTCGTTGTTGCTCCTCCGGTACCCCTGGATGAAGTTGTGCGCCTTTATGGGCAAACAGAAGAGCAGGAGGATGTCAGCCAGCACCAGGTTGAAGAGGAAGATGTTGTTGCTGTTGGATTTCCAGAACTTCAGCTTGAAAATGAAGAGGTGGAGGACGGACGCATTCAGAGGCAGGGCCAGGATGAAAATCACAATCATGACAGCCGCATAGAATATATACAGACTCTCCTTTGTGGCTTTACAACTCTCAGTGTCCTGTGGGTTGGTGGTGTTTGCCATTTGAACGGTTGTATGCACCTGTCGAGCAAGAAGAAACCTCCGTCCTACATGCAGGGTGAAAAGTATTCTTCTCTAGAGTGATGAGGAAATATCACTTTCCAACAACACACACGCAAACAAAAAAAAATCCTGCCAAACAAGTTTCTTCAACCTCCTGTCTCTCCCTTATTTCAGTCCTGAGACAGTGTCTCAACAATCCTCCTTCCAGTCTTCTCTTGTGTGTTTGGGATCTCCGAGTCGTCCGGGGTTTTATGTCTTGTTGTGCGAGAGTCGGCACCGAGTCTGGAACTGATTCTGCCTCAGTGCCGCAGAGCAAATGCTGCTCAGCCTCGTCCCTGTGGCTCCTCCTCACTGCCCGAGGAGGTGAGTCACCAGCTGCTTTCCCACTCTGGGACCAATGGGGCTGAAAAGGGCAGAGACGAGCCTGTAACGTTTGAAATGCTAATTTTCAAAGAGGAAGCTCAAACCAGTTCACTTTGGTTAACAAATGACGAGGGAGTTGCAGAATGTCTTCTTGAAATGATGAAATCAGAAGTTGTGAAAAGCCTCGAGTGAGTGAAACAGTCAAACTGATAGAAGACGACGGATACGACTTTTATCCAAGGTGAAAACACTTTTATTTCCTCTCACGAACTGTGAGAATGAACTATTTTTCTATTCTGAGGCCTCAGTAAATCCCAGAAGCTTCTGATCCTCTCTGAAGCTCCTGGGTTTTATAACTGAACGTCTCCGCAGATGCTAAAACTGCTGCGAAGGGACGTTCAGATATAAACTCGCAGATGTGGATCCCTGGGAATTGGTGACAGATTTATGTGCGGGCACGTGCAGACGGACGCAGCGACTATGTAAGGGAAAGTAGAAATGAGTTGCGTGGAATGCCGGAGTCCTGAGGGAGGAGGACTTCTGTAAGGAAGGAGGCGAGGGGGGTTAAGCCAAGGCCTCACGCTCAACCCTGCATGCTTCAAACTCCTTCTCCACTTCAGAGACAAGTCCAGACAGCTCGTCCAACATACAGCCGGTTTCCAGGAAGAGGTTCCTGAGACGTTGAGAGGACGTGACCTCTGGAGGGCGTTTGATTTAAAAATCCACACAGGGAACTTTTGTAATAAATGTTCGATTTGTTTCCTGAACATTTTCTCTCTCTTGCGGCCGTTGAATGGTTTTGTTCGGAGACAGGATTATACATGTTTTATTTAAAAGCTTTGTCCTGAGTGATTTAATTCATCTTGTCTTAAACTGGACCTTATATTGGACCAGTATTCTGTGTTTGTCCCCACCCCCCCCCACCCCCCACCACCACCACCACCTCTTCACAACTGATCCTTGACCCCTCGTCGCAATCCTCTGCTCAGACGATGGTTTAATTGTTCACAGCGCTGGTTACTCAGTTACCTGCGGTGGATTTTAATCTATAATATGTAACAATCACTAAAATGTCTTAAACCAACCGGACCATTGTTATATATTTGGTTTTCTTACATTATCTAAAATGTTTCCTACGATGATCAAATGCTGTTGTTTTTAAAGAATATCAACAATATAAAATATATAATTTGAGTTTTTGAAGAATGTGCTGTCAAACTGCACAAAAGGAAAACTGGGTAACGAGCTTCATTAAAACATATTTCATAGTAAAGCAGGTGAGCTTATGAAAAGGATCAGAAACACACGATTTAAGCAAAAGCTCAACAGCAGCGATTCGAAACAGTTTAATCCAAAAGAATAAACCTGAAGGAAGATGTGATCCCGGTTTGTTTTTCCTCTTCAGGGAGATTTGCAGCCTGTCAGTCAGACGAACAGTCAAACCACTGTACCCAGAATACCGAGCAAAGCTGCGACTCCACTGACACTCACTGTAAAAGTTGTAGCTCCGACTATAAATCACAGTCCCACTTTCATCCAGACAAACCTCACAGGAGCTCGAGAGGTTTGACACCCGCTCAGCCACATGTTTTGGCTTCGAGCTCCGTGAAGCTTCTCTTCACCTGCAGATTCTCTCGGGATTATATCACCGTGTAATAATGTTTTTTCTGATACTAACGATTCACAAATTTGTGGATTTCCAAGTAATAATATGACAGAAAAGTAGTTTCTGGCTAACGTCATTTAAATCCTCATATTTTTTAATAGGGAAACCTTTTAAATTTTTTCTTTTGTTCTCTGTGCTGTTTTGTAAAGCAGGATCTGGTGAATTTAAATGTGGGGACTGTTATATAAACTGATTCATTACCACATTATCTCCTGTTCTCTAAAAACTCCTCGTTATCTACTACTCAGTCCTTAGAGTTATAATGAACCTCTCGTTAACGATTCACGGTTTATTGGGATGAACTTTGTTATTCAGGGTTAACTTGTGTCCCAGGGAGCGACCGGACTGATGGAGACCAGGACCCAGTCGGTGGTTCTGCAGGGAGGAGCGTCCCCCCCGAGGACAGGTGCTGCTGCCCGACTCTCGAACCGTTCACGAAGGTGCATGGCCGATGTTTATCTGACGAGTATATTCTACAATACGGTCTTTTATTTTTTTACCTCTTCAGTTCTGTTTTGGCGCCAAGTTGGATTCAATCTGCCTCGAGGGAAAGCTTCGAGGATCTCGGAGAGTTTGTTGGAGAGCACGAAGCTCATGAGTTCAAACAGCTGAAGGTATAATATATATATTATGTTTTAGTTTAGTTTAAACATTAATTTACTGTGGTACAGAGGCCAATCAGGCACCTGCTAGACGACCTCTACATGTATATTAAGCAAAAAGCAAAACTAAGGGAAATAGAAGAAGAAACATCAAACTAAACCTCAGAGAAACAATAATTTTATTGCATTTATATTTAAAAACAGATTTGCATTGTTTAAACAAACTAAAAATCCTTTATTTCATCTGTTCCCTGGTTCTCACCATTCAGGTTTAACTGCCACTCTGTGAAAGGTTTAATATGAACATATGGATTATTGTTGTTTTCCCAGAACAATGGTGCCTCAGTGAGTTCGAAAGACAGACGTCACTTCTTGAGGAAACGGGAAGACATTTCCAGGATGAACAGAAATAATTTGAAGGTCAATGACCATCAGGAGCTCCAGAGGACGGCGTCTCTCCGCCAGCAGCAGCAGCAGCAGCGCAGCAGGAAGCTGACATCTGACGGCCAGAGGTTCACCGCCGCCTCATCAAAGGTCTTTAAAGATGGGAGAACACAGCTTGTGAGCCTTCCTGAGTGCAGCCAGGAGTTTGGGTCTTTACAGGACTTTCACTTTGGTTTATTTAATCCTCAGACACCACAGAGAAAGACTCAGGCTCAAACTGAGGAGGTTTCCCAGGTTCACATCCCAGTCCAAGTGAAAGAGATCAGGGAAAATCACATGACAAAGGAAGGGAATGGGATTTCACAACCATTTCAGTCACAAAAGAAAACATTCAAATCCACAGGGACAACCCATTTAGAGGAGAAAGAGTCCAGAGGAATCCAATCACTCTCCGGGCTGACGGCGTCTGTGAGCTCAGAGAAAAGGCTGAAGCATCAGGAAACGGAAAACATGGGTGAAGCTGCAGCAAAGTTCTTGGGTGAAGAGGAGGTTAAAGGTCAGATCGAACTGGCAGCACCTCAAGGAGACATGCCTGTGAGATCCGGCGGTGTCACCTCAGAGGATCGGTGGGAAACGTTCCTCCAGCAGAGCGACCCACGCGTCTGGACGCCCAAACATCCCAACGATGAATCAAATTTAATGCAGCTTTTCCACATTTCCCCCCCTATGAGAGCGAGCAGCGTTTCCCCTCGGGCCTGGAGACATCAGGAAGTTATTGTTAGTTTTGAGACAGTGAACGACCACATCGAGAGAGTCCCAAGCTCGGACTTGGAAACTCGATCCACGGGCTGCGATGAAACAAAAACACACTTTCATCTCTGCCAGTGCGGCGAGTGGAGACCAGGAAGAAACGCAACCTCGCACCGGGTCGAAGGTCAAAGACAAGCTGCAACAGAGCGTCTCTGTGCAGCGAGCAACGCGAGTCCAGCCTCAGCACCTCACACACGCAGCACATTTCCCACACATTCCTCGGCGAGAAGCAGCAGTGGCAGCAGCAGCAGCGAGGGTGAAGATAACCAGTGTCACCAGTTTCCCAAGCCCGCCCCCCCCCGGCCCCGCCGCGGCCCTCAGGATTCCCAGTTAAGCTGCTCAGAGGACGGTTTCACCAGCGACGCTCCCAGTGAGGATGAGGACGCAGGGATGTTACCACGGAAACAGAAGCAGGACCTGAGCCCTGGATCTGGTCCAGTTCTTCAGCAGCAAAATATTACTCGTGGTAATTTTAACATATAGTTTATTTAACAGTTTCATTTCAATTTAATTGTAATAAGTTTCTAGAGTGTTTCTTTTCCGTATAGACTTTTTTATTATAAGTGTCCCATTATGATTATGGATAAGAAGTCTTTATTGACTCTGCATTGCCCAGTTGGGGAAATGAAATATCAATAATAATAATAATAATAACGACAAACATCAATAGATAATAAAAATACTAATAAATAAAAGAGTCTGATAAAATTAATAGAAACAAGAGAAAGAAAACTCCGGGGGGGTTAAACACAAAGAGACTCTTTACTGTTATCTGAATTAGTCGTATCTCTATGGTGACGCCAGCAGCGAGTCCATAGACTCAAGATAAGGCTGCAGCATCACGTCCTCTGTTCAACAGGGAGGCTGAGCTGGTGTTTCCCTTCGTGTTGATTTTCTTTGAAATCTCTGTTGTGTATTTTTAATTTTTTTTATTTACAGCGGTTCAGAAAACGCTGAAACCAGAGATGGAACTCGATGGTGCAGATAAAACAAAAGCGGCACAAACATTGTGGGACTTTCAAAGGTAAGAACAATCTTTTTGTTAATCTTGTATGAAATGATCAGTTATCTGCTGAATCTGAGCAGCTGTGCCTTCTGCAGGAAGTAGGTAGGTAGGTTTTAATCTCTCTGGGTTATTATCTTTGTTTCTCGCAAAACAGTTGAACGAGATTATATTTTTTAGAAGGTCGCTAGGACCTCAGTCACTAGGTCAGTAGAGCTCACACCTGCACCAGGAACCCAACTGCCCCCTTATTTAAACCACATTTAAATTCACAAGGTCCGGATTTCTATTTGGATCTGCACCAGATTTCACACACTCAGGGTAGTTCACTAAACGAGTTTTCTCACCACGATCATTTAATTATCGTCTGAGTAATAAACGAACATGTTGAAAAAACGTCCTCTCACAATCTCACAATGTTAAAGAAAGTGAAAAATCCTGGATCTGCACCAACAAGTCTGACTCATAAACCCAAGTTTCACATTAATCCGTTTGAGAAGTTGTTGCGCAATCCTGCTCAACGAACAAAGGAGAGATGAGAAGACGACATGCATGAAGGACCCTGCGGCTTTTTCGCTTTCAGGACGGATTATGTTCTCACTCCCGTCCGCTGGTTTGTTGGTTTGTTCAGTCTTTGTTATTCCTAATAGTTCTGCAGTATTCACTATGTCTGTCTGCAGAGAGGAGCGCGGCTGCACAGGAGGAAACGGCCTCTTCAGCAGAAGAGACGTCACGAAGGATCAACACAGGCCCAGCAACCGGCTGAGGGACGTCCAGGTCAGTGTCTGGTGGGAGGGTCTTCACACACAGGCTCGAATCGGACACTATTTTTTAAAAAGAAATAAATAATAGGAAATAAATAGGATAAGAAATAAAAGAGTTGAAATAATGATTTAATAAAAGGCCGTGGCAAACAGGAAAGTCTTCAGCATTGATTTAAAAGGAACAAAGATGGGCACACAAATCAATCTTCCCCGAGTTCACCAGGTGGAATTCTTGAGTGGCGTTCCGTTGCACCTTTTCCAAATAGGAGGTCAGCGAGCTGTGGAATGCAGCATAACGATGGACGGCACCTGGAAAAAGCAAACAGGGTCGGCCCAAAAACAACAAGGCAGCAAGCTCGACTGAAAGACTTGGCTCTGACACGTGGAGACGCCCGACACGTAGCCCGGGACCGGCCGAGATACAGGCTGATCGTTGATGCCCCTCAAGGGAGGAAGAGGACCAACCAACTAACCAACTAACTAACTAACTAACTAGTTGCCAAAGTGGCAGGGACGGTGACATCATTAGGATCCCTTTTCATACATAAAAGCAGCGTAAACAAACCGTTACTCAGCTTCGGCCTCTGTTGTCGTGGTCACAGCGAAGCCTCGTCATTGTGTCTTTCACCATAAATCCTCCGACGTGTGATCCAGACGCCGCCCGCCCGACTCCGAGGTCGAACTCATCGGGAGTTTCAGGGGGTTTTGGTTGGATTTGGCCGCAGCTTTTTCTGCAGCGTTGCTCAACAAACAAATGATTTCTCATGACCTCACGGTTTCTGTTTCACAACACGTTTCATTGCTCCTCGCAGACTTCGCCAGGTGAACCGAGGAGCTGCTGTGTCACACTTTCCTGAGTCAGAGCCAGAGTCCAGAGGATTATTTACTCTCCTGCATTTCCTCCTGTTTTCCCTTAAGCCATGAAAACCGCCCACTGTTTAACTGTCACTGGCATTTAGTCAATAACGAGCTTTTTAATGGCAGCGCTGCAACAATACATTCAGATAATAAGAGGATTGAAGAGTCTGAAGCGACTGTGAAACTGAAAATATATCAACTTTCCTCTCACTACTGGACATAGACGGGACTGAAATGCTGTTTCTCCCTTATTCCTGCTGTAAACACATGAGTAGACGTATGACTTAATGTATAAGTAGCACAACATATAAGTACACAACATACAAGTACACAACATATAAGTACACAACATACAAGTACACAATCTGAGGATATAAAATGTCATTTAAATAATAAGAAACTAGCATAATGTTTGACAGTGTTTATTTAGACTAGGGGGCCATGATGGGGTGAAATGACCACAAATTATATCAAGACAAACATTTTCATATCAGACGATATCGATAATTATAACGATATTGACTGAAATGTTTTATATATTAATATTTCTGTGTTTAAAGAGGGATTTTTGCTCTCGAGTGAAGGTTGTGATTTTGATTTCTTCTTCTTTGGGAGCAGAAAATGACAAACACTTGAAAAAACAACAAAATACTTATGTAAATAGTGTATTTATTGTATATATTGAACCTTAGTTATATTCTGATGATTACTGATATTGTTCTATTGCCCAAGTGATGACAACTCTTAAAGTTTCTAAGTGGTTCCCAGCAAAATGAGAAATGGTTTTGTTATTAGCTTTGTTGTCCGTCCAGGTGTTAACAGTTTTACAAAGCTACAGACCAAGGGAGGTAATTGTTGAATTAAGTCGTTCAGTTAATCCGTTGGACAGTTTCGGGAAAACACGCCTAAATCTGCCAGTTTCATTTTGAGTCACATGATCTGGAAGCTTATGGGTCATCAGTTGTGAAGCTTGGAAAACAACTTTATGGTGCAATTCTGTAAAATCATTTACAAACACACTTACTGTCACACATGAATCACACACAGAGTTCACAGTGTCGTGTGTGTGTGTGTGTGTGTGTGTGTGTGTGTGTGTGTGTGTGTGTGTGTGTGTGTGTGTGCAGGCCACTCAGTGTGAGCAGAGGGGGGGTGATTGGTCTGTAGTTCGACGCCACCTCCAGGAGCTGATCAGGGAAAACTCCGAGCTGAGGAAGAGACTGACACTCGCTCTACAGCGCTGTCTGCTGGCCGGGCGATGCACTGCACCAACGCACTGCGCGTACCAGGAGGAACAAACACAGGTTCGATATCGACACTGAATCTTATCAGCCTGTTATCTTATCTTCCATTTCAATCCTTTATAGTTATTAACATCTGTGTCATTTGATCCTGGATCGTGGTTCGTTTCACTCCATCGAACATATGAACAGACTCCAGTGTCTCCAGCTTGTTGTGTGTAGAACTGAAGTCGATGCACCGAACAAAACTCTTAATGCCACAAAACCTGCTCGGTTACATCTTGGTTTGAACCACCGCGCCTGCACAGTTAACATTTGCATGAGTTACACCCTCATCATCAAAGCATGTGGCCTGTTCTTTCAGATTCGTTTCAATCACTTGTTCCTGAGCCTTTCGTTCCTCAGACACAATCAACAAAGAGAAGCACTGTGATATTTTGGCCGAAACAGATCAATATATTTACATCACCCACGATGCTCTGCTTCCTTAACCAGAAAAGCCGCGGCTAAAACAAATCGATGCAAAACAGCAACACCACCAGTGGCTGCTCTACACCGGCTTCTCTCTGGTTCACACTCCTCGGTCTGAATTCAGTTCTGCTTGTTTTTATGTGAAGGTATTTATTAAGATGAAGGTTGTGTGGATGGACACGTCAGCTGTAGTGTAGACGAGGCCTGTGTCTCACTCCGAGAGGACGGACGAGCTGCTCCACACAGTTGTTCTTTATCTCTGTGAGCAGAGGAATGTCCTGGACAGGCTGCAGAGACAACGCCTGCACGTGAAACACACTCGCACTTCGGGCGTCGTGCGACAACATCTTCATTTTCTCCTCCTTTTCCTGTACGAGTAACGTCCAGTGATGGCTCATTTCAGCTGGACGGATTCCACCTGTTGATGAGGAGGTGCGTGTTGCTGAGGTTCCATCATGAGCACGATCTAAACCCTGAAACAAAGACCATATAAGGCAACAGGCTCCACTGCACTCGAGGTGTTTCAGTATAGGACTGAGGTCTCGACACATCAAAGAGTCAATTATAGAGTCAGTCGTCATATTAAAGGACCTGAAACACTTAGAATAACAATATTAAATATACATTGAATATTTATAGTAGAGCTGCCAGTGATGTGGAATCATTACATCTCCTGGATGTGAAAGAATAAACATTTAAAGTAGTTTGACATAAAGTTGGAACATGTACAAATGTCTTTATGAAGCAAGTCATTAATAAATACGTCCGTTTCAAACTTTTTAATAAAAAAATGAATGAATGAAAGAAGCTGTGCTGCCCTCTACTGGCCCTCGCTTTTCTCTTTTACTCCTGAGAGAGACGAGCTTTTAATTGAAGTGAGAATATAAGTGTTTTGCTGTATTTGCTGATAATTTGCCCGTAAAGAAACAATAA
The DNA here is from genome assembly GCF_009819705.1 of Hippoglossus hippoglossus. Taxonomy (NCBI): domain Eukaryota; kingdom Metazoa; phylum Chordata; class Actinopteri; order Pleuronectiformes; family Pleuronectidae; genus Hippoglossus; species Hippoglossus hippoglossus. The sequence continues at coordinate 2,237,568 of NC_047174.1, forward strand.
CTCTCACTGAGCAGCAGTTCACTGTTTTAAGTGTTTTTTTTTCTTAAAGCTCGTTTCTATTCTACAGTTGTGCCACTTTTCCGTTTAAATCTTTCAGGCATCAAATGAGTCAAGTGTGTAAAAGTCTGCTAAGTGGCCTTTAAGCTTCCCGGCAATAATTCATGAGCACGAACAAAAGACGGTGTCGAAGAACCGACTGACCTCATTACATGTTCATGCAGTGAAAGTCGAGACGCTGCCCGAGTCTGATTTCACCTTCACAGCTCAAACAGTTCAGGAGTTATTTCTCATAGATTTACTGTATAATTTACATGTTTTCCTGAATTAGGAGTGAAATACATAAAATTACTTTTACTAAATATGATATATTTATCAGGAATGGTCTTGAAGGTTAAATGATATCAAATTCCATGAATTTAAGATTATTTAAATAAGGAGCTTTTTTTTTTTACTGTGCATGTTAATAAAGCCTGAAATAGAAATCTAACATCTATCAGAGATAATAAAAATAATGTTTCATGTTTCATAGATGATTATAAACAGATGGATCAATAGATAGATAAATATGTATATTTTATTAATCCCCAGAGGAAAACACACATCGTAGCACTGCAGTACAAACCAGTGATGATAGATTATCCACCATTCGACCTGCAAGAAATAAAAGAAAGTGCGTGTTCACGGATCTTTAAATCCCCATGTGGACGGTTTGTGTCTCTGCTCAGACGGAGCTTCGTCTGTGGAACAGAAGCCTCCTGCTGACGAGGAGGATCGTCTCCACCCAGAAAACAAAAACCGTCTCGTTCTTCAACGGAGACATGAAACACGTTTTAGAAGACGGGAAAGTGGTGAGATCTCAGTTTGACTCCGTTAGGTCTGTTTGGATGCTTTGTGTTCACGCTTCACCCGATCGAACGTGTGTGTTACAGGTGTATTATTATGCCAGTGCACAGATTACACACACCACCCACCCAAGTGGCCTGGAGATCCTTCACTTCCCCAACAAGCAGATCGGTAAGAGGCCGGATGGTGAAGCTACATCTATCAGGGGACTGTTGTAGTTTGAGTTTTATATTATACATCTTTTATACTCCTTATATTTAAAGCTTTAAAACAATGGACGTTTTCGCTTGCAGTGACGAACCTACAGAAAACTATCACCTGAATCTGGAAAGTTTCTGCACAGTCTGACCAATAAGGACTTTGGAGGCCGATGCCGATTGTTTATTCTCCAAAATAAAATCTTTGAATATTTCTTTTCACACTTTGGTTCTGTGTGTCCTTGTGTGAACAGAGAAGCGACACCCTGGAGGGAGAAGAGAGATCCTATTTCCAGACCAGACCATCAAGTCTTTGGAGCCCGACGGCAGCGAGAGGACGATCTTCAGCGACGGCACCATCGTTCTCGTTTCACCGTAAGACTGATTCCCGTGTCTGCAGGGTCAGAGAGTCCGTGCAGCCGGAGGAGGAGCTTCCATTGAGGCGGCCAACAGGCGTCCTCATGAATAAATAAAACCGTTAGAGGTCACACAGGGACAGAGCTTCACATCGTCCACTGATGGGGTCAGCAGGTCAGACAGAGGATCTCTAGAGGCTTTGAGCTTTGTGACAGATGTGGGAGTGAAATCACAGCTGGTTCAAAGCAAAGAGCTGGAGTTCATCAGCGTCGTTTGTCTGCAAAGATTATTCAAAAAGACGTCTCCTGACTGTCGTGGGCCGTGTTTTTAAATGTGCTATATAAAGTTTTATGACTACTATGATTATCATCTTCCAGGTCCGGTGAGAAGATGATCGATTTCCCCAGCGGTGAGAGAGAAGTCCACACTCCTCAGTTTAAGAGGAGAGAGTATCCTGACGGGACGGTTCGGACCACCTACCCTGACGGACGCCAGCAAACCAAGTACACATCAGGCCGAGTGCGAGAAAAGATCAGAGTCACTCAATCCGAATAAGTGTTTGTGTTCACATGGGCAGGAAATGTTATTTTTAAATGTTTGTCAAGTTCTGTTTGTGTCACACTTGTATTTCTCCTGATCATGTGGCAGCACTTTCATCTGAATAAGTGATGAACTTATTAATGTAGCACGGTTAAGTCTCCGTGAGCGAAAACTGAATCTGTCAGTGAAATGAATTAAATGTCTGAAACTCCACAAATATAAATGTTGAAAGTTTCTACTCATTTTACTAAAGATTATATGACACAACAACAATTCAATATAATTATGAATTATTTTCTTTGTGCTGTTGTAAACACTGTAAATAATGTGTTAAACCACTTTCCACTTTCTTTGAAACTGATAAAAGGATAAAAAAAAATATATTTTTAAAATAAATTAAGAAAAGATTAAGGCTCAAATCAGGATGTTTGCTTCAACGATAGAACTGAAAATATTTCATAAAAGAGAATCAGGTTTTCTCATCTGTTTGGTTTTATTTCTTTAAGGAAACTTGTTGCGCTCATATTCAGGTTAACAACTTTTAATTTGTGTTATTACTGTAAAAGGGTTAAATGCTCTAATGTTCAGTAAACACATCACTTTCCTCTTTCAGCCTCCGTCTCAAACACTTTTTTAGCTCCGGTCTCTTTAAGTTGGTTTGAAACATTGTCTGAGAGACGGAGGATCCTTCGGGCCCCAGAGCAGAGAATCAAAGTCTTCTTCACCCTTCTTCGTCCCCTCTGCCTCGTCGGACTGACCTGAAGTCAGCCGACCCGTCAGCTTGTGAAGCTCCTGCACGACAACCTTTACGTTCAGTTTGTGTCGGGAGGCTTTCAGGGTGGCTGCGTTGAACGGGAACGTCCGTATGAAGTCTCCGACTCTGACTGGAGGAACATCTTGTCCAGTGGTTTCCTCCAGAGGAGCCGTTACTGGGACGCGACTCCCACTGTGAAACAATCACAACATTACACTCTGAGAAGCGTTGGACGTTTTGACTTGAAGCTGCTGCTGCTCAGATTTCACTCAGACACATGAACACGTGAACAAACATCAGTGTGATAACAACAACCTAAAACTATCGCCTCCATCCACTGACATGGAGGAGGCGGTGTTCATGACCTATACTGCAACCAGCCACCAGGGGGAGGTCAAGAGGTTTGGCTTCACATTTAGGGACCCGTCTTTATCTACAGTCCATGGACCAGACAAAGTAAATCACCTGTAAATGTTGGGGAGCTTCCAGGCCACGGCAGATGGTTTGAATCCCAGCCCCCTCTGTCGGATCTCGGGTGTCTTCGGGGAAACGTCCGTCTCTCCTGGACGCGTGTGTCTGTTCACCACTGACGCGTTTGTCCTTGAACGTGAGCCCAGGATCAGGTTGAGCGTCTCGTCGCTGTGGGTTTTTCTGGCTGTGGAGTTGATTATTCTGACCCCGGCTGCACACGCTTTGTTTGAGTTAACTGGTGGAAGACGTCTCGACTGGTCCACCACAAGAGCACGTCGTCTTGGGTTCATCCCTTTAGACTGTGGGACAGTTTTAAGCAGAGGGAGTGTCTGAGTTTGTGAGGACGTAGGAACGTACGAGGGCCGGTCGCCGTGGAAACAAGGCTGCTTGCACTTAGGTTTCTGATTCGCTCCGTCTCTTAGGCCGTCAGTCGACGTGTAGTTCATCAGGTCAATCAGATCACTAATCAGTCCCCTCTTCACTGAGACATCGGCGGGGCAGTCCAGGGTCAGCGCGGGGCTGCAGTTGACCTCCAGCAGCCAGGGCTTCAACCTGGCGTCCACGAGGATGTCGAAGCCGAAGAGCTCCACGCAGTTGGGACAGGAGGGAACGGAGGGAGCGATGGTGAGGAGGGTCAGCGTGACGATGTTGTTGATCCTCTGCCACAGAGGAAGCTCGTCGACGTCCTGGCTGTGGAGGAAGTGCCTGAACTTGCTCATGGTCCACTTGCACCCCCGGCCCACTCGCTCCTTCTCGGCTCTGTAGAAAGGGCCGAGCTTGTTGATGCTGGAGTTGGTGAGGTGAGCGAACAGGTTCCGCAGGGACGACAGGCTGTACTTCTCCGTGGCGAAGCGCACCAGCCCCTCCTGGTGGATGTAAACAGTCAGTGGATGGAAGCTCTTCACGCACACGTAGATCCTCAGGTCGAACTTGTAGCCAGAGATCAGCAGGGGGTCGCTGACGTACCGCTGCACGATGACGGAGCAGTCGTAGACCAGGTCTTTGATATCCTGGAAGACGAAGATGCCTCTGCCTCTGGAGAGATCCACAGGTTTACAGATCCAGTAGAGCGACGGTCCTCCGGTCAGATGCAGTTTGTCGTATTCAGCCAGGAAGCGGGTGTAGTCGTTGGGGAGGATGAAGCTGGAGGGACTGAAGTCGTACAGCAACGAACCACACGAGGCTCTCATTCTCCTCAGGTTTCGTGCCAAGCAGTCCTACCAAAGAGAGACGAGCCATTCAGAGTGCGATCAGCCACCAGGGGGCGTTCAAGAGGATTTGGCCTCAGTTTTGAGTCCAAATACTGATAAATCACTTTTAAAGTTCATATGAAAAGATTATTGACAACATTATCTTTCATTTAGAGTCTTTATGAGTTTGTTCACGTGTCGAGGACTTCACCTTGCGTGTGATGCCAACAGTTTTGGGATGGTGGTTGAGGCGCTGCCACGGCAACAGGTTGTGATACTCGGAGCTGCGGAAGGCCGAGCCCCTCCAGTAGAGGTTCCAGTCTTCCTCTTCCCGTTCTCCTCCATCATATTCTTCCCACCCTCGCTCGAGGAGAACGTCTCTCAGCAGCTCCGGAGCTCTGTCGTGCAGTCGGAACACCAGGGACGCAGCCATGCACCATCGTAAACTACAGAACCAGCAGTGAAACAAACGTATGGATCAGCTGCATGACTTTGGATCGTCTTTATATTCGGTCTCAGAGCTGAACAAGGTGCGACATCAAAATGTTCTGAACATCGAACAAAACATTTAAGTTGTATTTAACATAAAAATGTTCTGAAATCTTTTTGATGTATGAAGATGTTTTAAATTGTATTTCAGAGGCTTTTCTCTTTTCCGAGACTTAAAGATAAATTTATGAGAGAATATTGAAACATTTAAAGTGCAGATAAATTTGAATAATAGTTACACACATTAGATATAAAAGTCTTACCTTGTAAATGCTGAGTGCACATTAGGTCATGGTCTGATTTTCTGTGTGTCCAATGACGGCATTAGAGAATAAGAGTCTTTCCTCTTAGATCACTTTGCTTCAAGTGTTTGTTTACAGGAGTCTGTTCACTGGCTCCTCCCACAGACCTAACCAGACACACACACTGTTCAGACACACACACTGTTCAGACACTGTTCAGACACAGACACACACACTGTAGGTGGTCTGAGTGAGATCAGCAGCTCCGTCACTCAGGAGTTCGTCGTCAGGTCAAATTTCAAGGACTTGATTAAAATCCCTGCTTAGTTCCACACAGACGTGCACGTCATGTTACTGAAGTTAAAACGATCAGCGACTTTAAAACCAGACACACACTCGGTGCTCTTCTCCTCTCGATGTGACCTTTCAGATGAAGAGTTTAAACTTGTGCAGGCGGGTGAAAAACAAAACAGACACAGAAAACAGGATCTTCTTTGTTCATAAATATGATTTTATTACATCTCGAGGCACAAACCAGCAGCAAACCCGCTCACTGTGGCGTCATCCGCTCGGCTGAAAGAAGACACATGTTTTAGTATCGTTGAAATGCTGCAGTTCGTGGTTTGTTAGCAGGATTACACAAACAATGAGCAGTTTGTTACCACAGTGGTAGAGTGAGTTGAGTTTCTGGATGTCCAGCTGGCTGAGATGTGTCCTCTGACCCATCTGGTCCCCCCCCCTCTTGGGCAGCAAAGTGGGACTCCCGTCCTGACTGAAGAAAAACCTGCGATGACAGAAGAATAAGTGTAGTGCAGTCCAAGGACCAAATGATCAGAGTGTGATATGAATATTGTGTTTATGGAGAAGAGACTCACCATCCATAGTGCATGATGGAGTCTATGTCGTAGGGCAGATTCAGAGTGTCCCCATGTTTCACCTTGAAGTTATTTTGTCTCCCTTGAATCAGAAATATTATGAATCACGCCTCGACCTTCTGAAGACCCACGAACCAAAGTATCACACAACATACAAACATGAATCTGATCTGTGTGTCCTCTGAGGCCTTCACCTGGTGTGATGCTCTCCCACTGCACGCTGACGTACTGGTCCCGGTCGTCGCGGGTGTGTTCATGATGTAGTCCCAGTGCGTGGACCAGCTCGTGGCAAAGGTTCCCCACTCTGCACGACCGACCATAGTACAGCGACTGGGCTCCTCCCTGACAGCCCACGAAGGACGCACAGCTAGAGGAGACAAGGAGGAGCCGGTTTCTCTCTCGTGTCCGATAGTAGTTTAATAAAAAATACCAGAACTGAGAAATAAACCACATTCCACTGGTTTCATCCTCCTCACGAAACCGCCTCAGTTTTTTGGGGATTTCTTTACAAGATCCTGTTGATTATGTTTAAGGTTTGTGGCCTCGCTGCTTATTTTTCTCTCTGATATTGATTTAATTATGAAATCTAAATCCTTTGTGTCGTTAATTTGCCTGTCTTCTCACCCTTCTCCCTCCTTGATGTCCAGGTAGTTCAGCTCCTTCGTGTGAATTTTGAAGCGAATACATGTGGCATTTGAGATCATTGTGAAGGCAGTGTCTATGTCTGACTTTCGATCAGCTGAAAACACACAAACAGTTTCATCACTACACACACACACACACACACACACACAGACACACACAGTGGTCTTTACATGAGATGTGAGCTTGAACCACAACAACTCACCCAGGTCATGACTGATGACGTAAGGGACGGTGGCGTCCGGCCACAGGCTCTGCACAGCGTTCCTGACCTCCTGTGACAGAACCACAATCTGAACACTTCCATACTCAAACTCTTCATCATGTTTTAAACCATTTTTCCAACATTCAAAACACTTCATGTCATTTTGCCATTTGTTGCAGATATCATTTCTTATTTTAAAATTCCCAGTTGAAGCTGCAGCCGTGTTACCAGAAACTTCTCTGTTCATCTTACCGGCATCAGAATGTCTCCTTCTTGGACAATCAGGTCTTCTTGAAGCTCTACAAGAGTTCAAATATCAGGTAAAAAACACAAAACACACATTCTATATTTGAACTATTATGTTTTTTCTGTATATTTATCAGTAATAATTTTTATTTTACCCTCTAAAGTTTCCGAGCTGTCGCTCTGCCACGAGGAAGCTCCCCGAACACCTACAGATTTAAACGTTACTGAAATTCGAAAACATAAAATTGCAATAATTCTTTAAAATACCAATGAGCGCCAACCTGGTGTTGGATGAGTTGCATTGTGGGTATTATTTAAAGGAAGAGCGCCGACTGAAAAAGAGAAATCCAGTAAAAACCATCAGGTTATGGGAATAACTTGTTTAAAAATGAAAATGATTGAGCATGTAAATACTGAACAGTTACCTAGTAAAGGCTGTGAAGTATTTGGCTGCTGCACATCGAGCGTCGGACTGACCGTCACATTACCTGAGCAAAGGAGGGAAGAAGAATTCTCTCATACATACAACATATTATTACCATTATTACTTCCTTCTGAACTTCTGTCTGTCTCAGCGCAGCTGGTGAAACTCCTCAGCTTGTTGTGGACAGTTTGGTTTTAAAACCAGGATCAATACGATGATTAAAAAAGGTCGATTCAGTGACTCAGACTCGCCTGAGGAGAGAGAACAACCTGAAAACAGTCCTGTACTGTGAAGCACCCCCCCCCTCAGTGTTTAACAGAAGCTCAGTCAGAGACTTCAAGCAGCAATCAGATTATTAGTCGTGTGCTGTGTTTAATATTTTGATGTGCACAGTCTGTATTTGGTGGCAAATTAGTTTCCGGCTTAAATTGCAGCAAATATCCAAAGAGCACCAACCTGTGTCAGCAGGAGCAGGAGCAGCAGTAACACCCTGAGGTGGACGTACTGGGACTCCAGCAGCTACATGAAGAGAAAGAGTAAATCATCATCATCACTCAGCTGAATATCTGCTCTAACGTCTAACGTCTAGGTATAACGTACCTGTGGACAGGCAGAGGACGAGCAGGAGACACATGGAGCAACACGGCATCGTTTCACGAGCAGAGGATCTGAGGAGAAGAGGATCTGAGGAGCTGAGATGTTTCCTGACATAAAACCTGGTCACGTCTCAGCAGGTGGGATCACTTCACTCTGATTATGACCTCTCAGTCCGGCCTGTAGAGGGCGCTACAGTAGGTTTCTCAGATTGTGCCATGGAAACTGAATATAAAAGACATTCATAGTTCTTCTTCTGGCAGTCAGCTGTTAATTGTGTGTCTGTTTGTGTAAGTACCCTGAGCACAACTACACCAGAGTCAAATTCCAGGTGTGTGTACTCGTACATGGCAAATAAAACTGATTCTGATTTAAGGTTGAATCTTTTTTTTGCATTACAAAAACCTACAGTCGTATGTTTAATCATATTTATTATTAAAATGATCAACACTAAATTGCACACAGTCGTAAATATCAGTCTTCTATACATGCGATTGAATTATGCAAAAACTACCAGATGAACTACCACAAAACTTGGTAGAAGTATGTGGTATGTGTCGGGGAGCTGCTCCCGATGTAAATATGATGTACTTAAATATATATATTTATATATATTCTAGGGTAAAGAAAACAACAAATTGCACAATTTAGATGAAACACACTAGTGAAAACATCACTAGGATCATTTTATTCAATTTCTGCCAATAGATCCTTTCACCTGAATCTTACACACTGGACCTTTAACATCTGGGCCACATCTGGGCCAAAAGAGTTTTGAGTCATTCATCAACATCTGGTGTAAGAAGCTCAGAACCAATCACCAACTCTCATAGAGCAGATGTATAATTGAATTATTTGCTTTATTAATGTCTCGTGCATATTATACAACACTATTCTTCTTTCTGCTCCTTTTCATTCAAGCTTTGAGATTCAGTGTTTGTATTTAATTTCTTTTCTTTGGTCGCTGACTGAGGCGAAGTGGAAACACCAGAGTCCGCGGGAGTGCAGTTCTCCCAGGGCACGTGAAGGCAGCGCCAGTCACCGTCATGTGATGTCCTGTCATGTGATGCGGTCACTTCCTCCTCACTGGGCTCGGAACTCACACACTCTGCTGCATCATGTCGTCTCACTGAGGCTCGGCTCGGCTCGGCTCGACTCGCACGCCCCCCCCCCCCTAAAGACAGCATGTTTCCTCGGTGTTCCTCCGGCCGCCGGCTGCCTCTCGGCCCGGCCCTGTGGCTGCTGGCGTGTGCGGGCTGCCTGCTGGCCCGGTCCGGAGCCCAGGAGGCGGGCAGCTCCGGCTCCAGCAGCAGCCTGTGGTACCAGGATCTGTGCAGGTAACAACAACAACAACAACACAACACAGCAGCAGCACCTGAGACACAAACCCTGCAGCGACACAACACAACACAACACAACACAACACACACACAGAACAGCTGTGTCCCCTCAGCTCATCCACCTCGAGCTGTGTGTGTCTGTGTGTGTGGAACCTCGTGTAATTAAGTGTGTTTTTAATCTTCCTCTGCTCAGACACCCGGTACCACACAACCCAACACAAAACAACATGGTTTCCTGTTGAACGTGACTCCTACACAACCGTTCGGCGTCTTGTTCCGGGCACAACAGCCACTCGCACATTAGTTTAGTTCCGGTCAAAGATGTGAAGCTTCAGCGGCGTGAAGGTGAAGCGTTAGCGGGGCTAACACACCGATAAACACCGCTCTTATCTCACAAACAGTCGCTGCCCGACACCCACTAATCAACAGGACTCGATTTGAATGGAAACTCATTTAATTCAATTATCTTCTGATTGAATTAGTTAAAGGTTATTTGTGTGTTTTGTGTAATTGTATCACGCTAATGTGTAGCCTCGCTCCCCGCGGCTAACGTGACATGTTAGCTGTCATGTACCAGCTAATGCTAACAACTGTTAGCAGGGTTAAATTACACGTTTTTCAAAGGGACCCTGGTAAAGCAGATACATATATATTTGTGTACATTCACTCATACCTGTACTTTACTCGAGTTTTTATACAATGCTGCTTTTACTTCTCAAAGGGAAGTATTGTATTTTTACTCTTGTACATTTATTTGTCAAGTTAAGTTCCTAGCTACCTTTGTTTACTAAAAGCTGGGGCTACCATGTTAGCACTTTTACTTGAGTAGCATTTTAAGATAAGATAAAACTTTATTATTCATTGTCACAGCAGCAAGAGTCTGAAATAGGCATCAGTGAGTAATAATACTTAATTGTAAGAAACTTATAAAACATATAAATGGAATAAAAACTACTATATACAGTGTAAAAACAAGGAAAATATATGTACAGTGTGAGAATATGTTCAGTGTATTGCACGGACAGAATGAATATTGCACAGTTAAGAGAGTTAAACCAGAGGTAAAGTCCATAATGGGTGCGTTTAGTTCTACTGGGAGCAGAGCTGGTTGTACAGTACTGCCCAGTGCCGTGATGGTGTCCTGCAGTGGGCGGGGCGCTGCAATAACAGTACTTTTACTGTGTGTTCTGAGGACTTTTACTTTGGTAAAGGATCTGAGTACTTTTTCCACGACGGCTTTGTGTTGACGTTTCACTTCAACCTGAACAATGTGTTGGTTGAACACAGTCGTTATCATCCTTCTTAGCCGAGCTCTGTTCTGGCTGCTGCTGTTCAAATATTGACGCAGCAGCGTGGCAGAAACCAGGAGCTGTGACATTTGAATTCAGTGCTCGTGTAAGGAGGCTGCTGGTAAACAGAAACAGTTCACAACACATGTCTGACAGGTTTAATTGTACATATGCAGGATACAGGCAGAATTATGCAGGTCATTTATTTACAGTTCTGTGGTAAATACGACCCCTGCAACAGACAATAAACATGAAACTCAAATCTTAATGCACTTTCTTCTTATTTCCTTAACTCCAAAAAAAAAAAAAAAGGAACTGTAGTTGTTGCATGTGAAAAAGTTTGTGTCTCACTGAGTCAGAACTTGTGGCGACAGGTTGCAAAACACTTGAACGGTCTTATTCTTGATTTCCCTGCAGATCACTCTGAGTTCAGACATATTTTAAAGCTGTGTTTCACCTGCTGTTCTCGTATTAGATGGTAAAATGATATCTCTCACTTATTGTTACTGTTGTTGACAGCTCTGTAAATCAGTAAAGCAACAATACTGTGTTTAATCTCATCTCTCCTCCTCTGTCTTCTCTTTTTCCTTGTGTCGCAGTTATAAATGGGAAGCTAACGACCGCATTAACAAAGTGAGCTACACGTTGAAGCTGTGCGAGTCTTCCCCCCCGACCGGCTGCGCCCCCAGCGCCGCCGTCTGCGCCAAGGACCTCGTCTCCGGCAAAACACAGTCTGTGGGTGAGTGCAGCCGAAAGGAAAACGGTGTTCGTGGGTCATGTTTTTGCAGTTGCATCACCTTCTTTTATCAGCCAGGTGTTGTGGCATCGTCACTGTGACTTAAACGCTAAGGAAAGAACTGTGGTCGGAGAAGTTTGAGCAAGACTTTGACAGTTTCTCCTCAGGTGCTGTAAGAGTTAGTTTTTTGACGTGTCTGTGATCAGAGAGCGGTGGTTTTATAAGTAGCTGGTGAAGTGAAGCTTCGGTGGTTTCAAGTGTGTCAGCTGACTCTTCGTCTCACAGGATCTACGGCGAGATTGTTTTGATAAAACCTTTTGTGGCTGGGACTTGAATTCTTGAGCCATAACCACTTCATCTGTCTGTTGCTCCATATTGCTTTTTTTAAACTTCTCACGTTATGCAATTCTGGAGTCATTTTTGTGCAACGGGAGGAAGTAGAATGCGTTTGTTCATCTCTATTTAGCTGCGGAGTCTGAACTGGTCGAGCGTTTGCATCAGCTCAAGGTGGCAGCGTTCGTATCTGGGATTTCTGGATAGTGGGATCAGATGGATCCTTGTTTACACTGCATGTCTGATGGTTAGAGTCGCAGCTTCTGGCTGTTCAGAAACGCTGATTCAACCACGTGGATATTGAGACACACATCATTAAAAGCACAGTTCTGCCCAACTTCAGTGTTAACAAGAGGCGAGTTCAAAGCCCTGTTACCTGTTGTGTTGTCATGGTGACTCTAACCCCTCCGTAGCCCGAGTAAAGTTTGCTAATAAAAGTTTAAACTTTGCATCGTAGCCGTCTTTCACACTTTTCAAACTCTTCTGTCTTTTCTGTACTTTGGACGTCTCTCATTGCCTCTCGGGTGAAGTTGCAGATTTCAGCGTAAAATGCAGCTTTGCAGGAGTCACCTTTGACCCCGAATGGAGACAGACTGTTGAGCTCTAGTTTGACATGTGATGAAAGATGATATATGACATATGGTATCAAAGAAAACATGACCCCCCCTCTTCCAATTTTTGTTATTTAAAGATATGCCCCTGCACATTTACTTATGACGCATGCCTATTTGATTTTTATTAATTTCTGAGACCATGTGTGAATGGATATACGCCTGCAGCTAATGCATATATTGATTATTTGTTTTGTAAGTGTGTAAGAAGGATGATCTCATGGTTATCAGTAACAGATTTTTTGCCTCTCAGCGCATCGATGACTCATCTTAGGAAGAGAAGTGACATTATTATCGGGATTGTTGATGGAAAGCAGCTCATAAATCCTGAGTCCTGAGGTCAGACGTGACCTCTGAGATCTTCTCCTGACGCCCAGAGAAGCGCTGCTGTGTGGATCAGACTTTCAGAGCTTTATCGGTACATTAGCACATCTGATCTCTGTGCTGATGAGGCTGAATCTCCTGCTGCTGTGTGTGAGTGTGTGTCTGTGTGTGTGTGTGTGTGTGTGTGTCAGCAAGATCCACGTCGCCGCCCCAGAATCCCTGATGTTTCCCAGCTTCTCTCTTCACTGACCCTCTATTTCTTTACTCTTGGATTTAGACATTTAGACCTGGAAACATGAACCAAAACCACAGATGATTTGTACCAATAAACCAGACAAGATAACACACAGCTCGTATTTTTAGATGTCAGGAATATTCATTTTGATGAATTAGTAATTAATACATTTCTACTCTGAGAAGAATCTGGGACAGTTTTTGGAGAGTTTGTTCACGTTTGTCTTTGTTCTTCTTTCTGAGCCAAACCCCAGCATCCTGTTAATCCGTGGTCGTGTCTTTTTGCGGGTGTTAACATTGTGTTTCATTATTGCTCAGTCACACTTGACTTCCAGTGAACAGAGACAGTCCCGATCGCAGCTTAATAACCTGAACGTAAATCGTAAACTAATTCAAACTGAATAAAGTCAGGGACGTTCCCAGATTGTCTTTAATTTGTACCTGAAGATATGATATGAATTTGAAACCTGGTCTCACTGTGACGATCGGGGCAGTTTCTCAGTTTCAGTCACGTCACTTTCTTTGACCCTGAGCTCTAAAGAAGACGTGCTGCCAGACGGAGTTATTGCCAACTCCCACAACAACAACAACAACTTGTCCTGCAGACTGAAGCCGTGACCTTCCCCCGGTGACAAATTGGTGTTTGGTCGCTCTCAGCCAGAAGAAGAGCGTCATCTGACTCTGATTTCTGCGCGTGACGAAAAGCTGTGTCTCTCACTAAAGGCTCTGAGCTGAGTTTTGTATTGTAGGCTCCTGTTGACGGTACAGCTTGTGTCCAGGGTTTGTACTTTTAGGATTTCCTCATCAAGTTTGAGCCTTTTTCCTCTCAAGAGGAAGATCACATGTAGAAAGTGTGTCGAAGCAGTGTGGTCAGATGGACTTTAATCACACGTCGTGACTTATCACATGACTCGGATACGCACCGCGAAGCATAAAAGCTCGACGACACAAATAGACTCACATATCTCACCCTCCGCTCTCTTTCTGTTTGCTGAAGTCAAAGCTTTGTTCGTGCTCTGTGGTCCGAAACCAGACGTGGTCGGTCCTCTCACCCTGACATTCACGTCTCATGTGGTTCCTCAAATCAAAATCTGTTAGTGTTGTCTGTTTTAGATTTTTTATTACCTCCACCAAGGACGTTATGTATTCAACCCCGTCTTTTTATTTAGTTTTTGAAAGCAAGATTACTCAAAAACTACTGGATGGATTTCCATGAAACTTGGTGGAAGTGTATGCGTTACTGGTCTTGAAAGGACACAGCATTTTGTTGCAACCCTGGATCGGGAGGAATCAGGAACTTTTTAAAACTTACTTCAACATTGTGGGTTACCTAAGTTTTCATCATTTTCCTTGATGTCTTGGGGAATAATTGATTTATCTTGAAGAAGAAAATCAGGCATATTTAGAGGACTGATATATTCTGTGCAATTTAAAATACAAATACAAATCAGGATCTAGTGGTTTAATATTAAACTATTTGTTTTCCTCAGGTAAAAACACAAGTGTTCAAGACAGTTTTCAGGTCAAACTGCCAGTCAAACCTATATGGATCTAGTTGTTTACTGATTGTCTTGTAGGTTAATCATTGATCAAATGTTCCAACATGCTGACCTGATAAATATCGTAAACTAAAAAGTGATCATCAGAATACATAATATAGTTTTTATATCTTCAAACTTCTTCCTCGTCACAAACTTCTCGAGGTCTGTTGACTCCCACAGTGTCGTCTCGTGCTGCAGCCGTTTTCAGTCAAATCTAATCTGCTGTACAACACCTGCTCATCTTTAAACCGTGGACAGACACAGATAGACACCAGCTGGTGGAGAGAGATGAACACCAAGCTGATAAAGATCAAGATGTTTCCACCAGGAGTCAGAGAAACTTCTAAACTTCAGACCTGAACAAGATGGTGAAGACTGGACTTTAAATTTGCACAGGCCACAGACATAGTTTAACATATCAAGTTAAAAAGAGACGATATGTTACTGTCGTGTTCACTTCTTTTTATGTCGTCTAAACAAATAAATTAATGCAAGTTTTTTTAATATTCTGGTGGTGGTAGTTTTGTAGTTTTCCTGAAGGAAATGTGCAGTAGAGTAATTCTTTCAGTCTTTAGTTTCAAAAGAGATAACGATCACTTTTCAGTTTGATTCACAAGTGATCAGTCAACTATCAAGATTTTGTGTTCAGATAGAAGCTCTTTGTGAATATGAGAAACTGGTGAAGCGGTGCGGAGCTCTGCCAACAGCATGTTGTGTTTTTGGTGTTGGGTCACAGTGTTGCCCAGTCACATTCCGTCATGGTGTCATTTTGAGGGGGCGAAGAACACGCACTCGCAGTCACACGTTCAAACGCTCACGCAACTTTCTCTCCAACCGCCTTCAGAGGAAAAAACTAAATACAAGATTTACCAAAGAAATGAGAGGTCAAGTATTTCTGAGGAAGATTTTAAATTGAACAGAGAAATGTAAACGTAAAGGACAATAATAAGTTAATTTATTAAACGCAGACACTTTGAGACAGTTAATTACAAAGGCCTTAAAGTGCATTTTCAATTAAACCAAAGGTGAAATTAAACCAAAGTTTTACATTATTTATATTTAGTGTATACACCCACTTCAACACAAGTAGTTTCTAAAACAATTTCAACTTTATTGATGTGTGCAGGGAAACAAATGGGCGTAAAAACAACTAGAAAAGAACGACCACATGTAGCATGAAGAATAAAAAACAATATTCCAATAGTTGTTATGGTTCGTTTTTCTTGTTTTGTGATAAACCTCCTGAAAGAAGGAAACTGATTATTCATTCATATTTACACTTTTCTCATCGTTGATGCAGCCGATGTGAACGAATCACAGTTTTACATCTTCACATCAGTTACTCTCATAGTGTTTAGTCTGGCCTCTGTGACCCACTGAGTTTATTTAGTGGCAAATCAAGTTTCGAGGCCTCATACTGGACAGTTCCCACAGCTGTCCCATGATAAATGGACAGTGTGTACTGGGAGCATCAGGATATTAAAGCACAGAGGTTGATCTTGTGTGTTTGTTTGAGTTTTCAGGTCAGTAGCACACAGGGGAATTTGATACTTGTTTGATACTTTTCATACTTTCAAATGGAAATAACCGTGAAACATCTTTATTTGAATCCGTGTGATTCAGTCCACAGCCACAAAATATTAAAAATAAATGAATTTCTTCATGTATGTTAAAGACAAAGGGCTTTAAAAACCTTGTTATTGTTCTGTGGTTGACTGTGTTTCTCTGTCTTGATGTCCAGGTGAGCTGTCGCTGCAGAGGCTCTCTGGCACCGTGCTGGATTACAACAGCACCGTGAAATGTCCAGAAAACAACAACAATATACAGACGAGCATCAGCTTCCAGTGCGGGAGAACCATGGTGAGACGGAGCAGAATCATCACACGAAATGAAACATGGTTCCCTTATCCACACTGAAACTAAGATTCAACCCCTCCCAATATCTCTGAGCTTTCATTTCACTCAACCAAAGTAATGGTGAACGTTTTCTTTCACTGGAACAAACAAACGTCCGAAATACAGTTAACTGTTTGGTGTATATCCGCTGCAATGAGGGGAAGAGAAGCTAAGAATGGAAATAATGTCGAACAATGAGAGTCACCTCTGCTCCAGTGAGTCCAACCTTTTGTGGGACTGTGGTTTCTGAAGATGTCTGAGAGGTGGGCTGACATGAACGATGAACGTCAGTGTCATTTCCTCTTCAGTTTTCTGTTTCTGCAGAAGTGAATTGAGGAGAAATCATTAGTTCACACATTCTGAAGAAATGAAACTGAATGAAAACTTTTTAAAATGTCATGTAACGTTTATAAGACGATTTGAGGGGGTCAATGGCAGATAAGCTGCAGTAAGCCTCAGCAGAAATGGGCCACGGGTAAAACGTTGTTGGATAAATCAACGTTTTTGTAGTTACTTTAAAAAAACGAATAATTAATATAATAGATTTGTTTTAAAAAAATATGTCATTTCAATGCCTCTGTGCAGGGGACCCCGGAGTTCGTTGCTGTGTCTCAGTGCGTCCATTACTTTGAGTGGAGGACGTACAGCGCCTGCAAGAACGGCAAATTCAAGCCGCACAAAGAGGTATGTGGTGGAACATCTGATTTGGAGGTCGAGAGCGTTTCATGTGTAAGAAAGAACGAAACTGTGAAGGTGTCATGTGAGAGAGAGAGAGAGAGGATGAGTCAGGGAGGTGTTACAGTGGAAAAGCTCTTGTGAGGATGCACCGAGTGTGAGACACGTATTCAACACTGTAGAAGATCTAGTTAATCTGAGTTTAAGACAGAATAATTGGAACATGTGAAACCAAGTGATGTGTGATTCATTGTGTGAAATTAATTAAATCTACATGTACATTTCTGAGGCAGATGAAATGTGAACTAGGGCTGCAGCTATCGATTATTTCAGTAATTGTGTATTCCATCCATTCATCAAATGATTATGAAATATCTTTGTTTTATTAAATAGCAAAAGTAAATATGCAAAAGAGAAAAAGGGACTTAGCTCCTGTGTGTGTCTGTGTGTGTCTGTGTGTGTCTGTGTGTGTCTGTGTGTGTGTGTGTAGGTGCCCTGCTACGTGTTTGACTCCGATGGTAAGAAGCACGACCTGAACCCGCTGATCAAAGTGAACGATGGTTACCTGGTGGACGACGGAGACGACAGCATCGACTTCTACATCAACATCTGCCGCAGTCTCAGTGAGTGACGGGTGGAGGGATGAGTAAAGGACCTTGTGACTGGACGATGGAGATAACTGTGTGCGGGGGTTTCTCACCTTTTAAACAAGTACAACGTACAGAGTGAAACTCACACACTGTCCGTCTGTATTCAAGACTTTAAAAAATAGGTCAGAGCCTTTTATCGTGTTGCACATAAACCTGCATTTGATCAAATATTGTTCCTACCACCACTCTGACAAACCAGGGCTGGTTCTTTGTAAATTACACCTAAAAGTCTGTCAAATCAACTGAAACGTTTAATATTTTTGATATCTTAAGAAAATCAAACCGTCAGAGTGTAAATATGTGATTAAATATGATATAATGTCTAATCATCATTCCTGTGAGTCACCACCATCAAGGACCTGCTGCAGGAGCTTTACTTCCATCAGCTGTTTGTTGTTGTGATGCTCCTGTTTCTTTTTTCATCGTCTCATTTCTCCTCCTCTTTCAGACCAAGCAGAGAAATCCTGTCCCGAGGGCTCGGCAGCTTGTCTGGTCACCAGTCAGGGCTCCTTCAGCATGGGCTCCCCCACCAAGCCACTGGAGCTGGTCGACAGCGACAGGTGACCTCCGAGTGAACCAGGACCTCCTGCAAATAGCCTGCACACATCCAAACCTCTGTCTCTTAAAGATCTGTTAAAGAATCCGTTCAAACAGAAGATTAAACATTTTTATTCTTCGCTTTCTTTCCCCTCGTCTCCTCAAGACTGAGGCTGCAGTACGAAGTGAGTGCTGGTTCGACTCCTCCTGAAATCTGCAAGGGACACAGTCCTGCCGTCACCATCACGCTCATCTGTCCGTCAAGCAGACATCCAGTAAGTTCCGCTCATTCACATGTTCGTCCCTCCCCTTGTTGTAGTTATTAACTGATCCGTGGTTTACTGTAAATGTAATGTCTGTTCCCACAGGGCAGCTCTCCTAAGATGACAGCGGAGTCTCACTGCCGCTACGAGGTGGAGTGGGTGACGGAGTATGCCTGTCACAGAGATTACCTGGAGAGCCAGAACTGCAAACTGACCAGTGATCAACACGACATCTCTATCGACCTAACTCCGCTCACTCTGAGCGGTAAGTCCGTCTCTTTCCTCCTCTCATTCCTGAAGAATGAGCAGTTCCTTGTTTCTATCGGCAGAAAACAAACACTCAAATATTATCCACAATCACATATGTAACCTCCAAGAATGATTGGCTGCTATTATCGCAGTTAGAGGAAGTAACTTCATGAGTACATTATTCTGACCTTCCTGATTTTTGACAGCTCATTGAAGCTAGAAATAGAATTTTTTTTTTCCACTTTTAGCCCCAGTTCATGAGCAAAAATGTGACATGATGTTAGAGTCAGGTTATTGCTCAACTGGACGTGTGTGTGTGTGTGTGTGTGTGTGTGTGTGTGTGTGTGTGTGTGTGTGTGTGTGTGTGTGTGTGTGTGTGTGTGTGTGTGTGTGTGTGTGTGTGTGTGTGTGTGTGTGTGTGTGTGTGTGTGTGTGTGTGTGTGAGAGAGAATCTCTGAGGTCTCTAAAGGAATCGATCCACGTTGTATTGAAGATCGATACCAAACTTTTCATCTAATCTGTGTAAATCCCATTAATACACAAGTGTTTTGTACAGATTGAACAAATCGGTTCCAGGACATTAATATATTAAGACGACAAAACTAAATACCAAACTATTCCTTTAAGTTAATGAAGTTTTATACCACAATATTATTATTAATATTATTCTAGTTTCCTCTAGAGTTTTGCTCTTTTCAGGATGTGAAAATAATACAAGAATTAGACGTATGGTTCTGCACTAAATCAGATTAATCACATCAATATTCATATTAAACAATCATACTCAATCAGATATTGAGAATTGTAGTATGACGATGATGATGATGATGATGATGATCCTCCTCATCCTCCCCTGCTGTTTTGTGTGCTGCAGCCTCTGACCCGCAATACTATGCACATTCTGAGGCCAGCGACGGGTCCGAAAACTACGTGTACTACCTGAGCGTGTGTGGACAGATCCTCAACAAGGAATGTGGCGACGAGCCGTTCATATCGTCCTGCCAGGTGAAGAAGAACCCGCCCATGAGCAAAGTGGCTGGAAGAAACCAGAACCAGACGTTACGGTAATGTGTGTGCGTGTGTGTGTGTGTTTTGATTAAAGGCTAAATTCTATGTTTTCTTAGAATTATTCCACTGACCACATGAATAATCCAAAACTTTGAAATCAACAAACAAACACTCACAGAAACCGACACACGATGTAATAAAGAATGATCCTGCACATGACTTTTACAGTTAAAAATGATAAAGTTCATATCAGTTTCAGATTTTCAGTTGTTTAGAGTTGAGGTTAAATCGTTTCTTCTTTTCTCCTCTGCAGTTATTCAGACGGAGATTTGACTCTGATCTACCCGGACGGGGACAGATGCTCTTCCGGGTTACAGAGAATGACCATCATCAACTTTGAGTGCAACAACAACGCATGTGAGACTCTTTCTATTGTCTTTTTATATTCTGTGGAAGAGGTTTGAAAACTCTGCCCATTGACGTCACCTGGTGGTGAAATCAAGAATCGCAAGTTTCCAAGTGTTTTTTTTAAATTAAGTTTCTCTCCTCCTGACTGAATCGTTCTGTAAAATCCAGATCGTTCATTTCACAGGTGATTCGTGTTCAAACTTTGTTCCTCCTCGTTCTGGTTGCCTTGTTTTTCCGCAGCCAACGGCGGCCGAGGGAATCCCGTGTTTGCCGGAGAGACGGACTGCACCTACTACTTTGACTGGGACACGTCCTTCGCCTGTGTGAAGGAAAAGGAGGATCTGCTGTGTCGGGTCAGAGATGGAAACAAACACTACGACCTCTCACCCCTCACAAGATACCCTGGTGAGTGTCACAGGCTTTCTGACAGGAGGAGTTCAAGTTTAAATATTAGTATTCTTCTAATTTTGCTAAAAGAGGTATTTTTTACTTCTGCTACACTGAAGATTTGCTGTATAATTGTAATTTATTTGCCAATATTTAAGTTCTACCTCTGATATCATGACATTTGATGATGTATTTGTTGTAATGTGTTCGAGAAAAGTTTGTGATTGAGTCCAAGAACCAAATTAACCTTCCTCTGTGTCGTCTCTTGTTGCTCCAGAGACAGACGTCAGTGGAAACTGGGAGGCGGTGGACGCTAACTCTCCAAAGCCGGACTCACGATTCTACCTGAACGTCTGTCACAAAGTCGTCCAGATGGGAGGAGCCGCCGGCTGCCCGGTGAACTCCTCCATCTGTGTCGTGGGTAAGAAGACGGTCACTCTTTGAAACACAATATCTGAGGAGCACCTCAGGCAGAATCGTTCACCTGGACTCAAGGAGGTCCTGTTTTCTCTGTGACCTCACAGCACACGTTTCTGGAGTTATACACAAATTCGGACAAAATACACTCAATGTCTTATTTCCTTCCTTGTAAAAATACAAAAAGATAAACAAATAATCAAGGAATAAACAAATTATTAACAAGTGGGAACAATCACGCTAAATATAAATAATTGTGCCTCTTTCTACCTTGATCTAAACAAATTCTAACCTTCAGAGTGGCTCAAAAACAAATGAGAGTTATTGTTAAGCTTGTTAAGTTTATATTTAACCTGATGAGTGTGTGTCTGTCTCCTTCAGATAAGGACCATGGGTCCATCAGCCTGGGAAGCTTCCTCTCGTCGCCCCACAAGACAAAAATAGGGAACGACATCCAACTGGTTTATACTGATGGAAATTTCTGCATCAATAAAAAGACCCGGATCCAAACTATCCTGACCCTCAAGTGCAAACCAGGTCGGTCCCACGCAGAGATCAGTTGTCGTCTGTCCTGCTTTGTGTCTTTCAAGGTGATTTCTGTGTGTTTTGTGTTGTTGGTTCACTCTGCCGCTCTTTCCTCCTCCTCCTCCTCCTCGTTCTCCTGCAGGAGATCTCGAGAGCGCTCCCGTCCTTCGCAGCGTTTCCGAAGACGGGTGTGTGTACGAGCTGGAGTGGTACACTGCCGCCGCCTGTGTGCTCTCGAAAACTCAGGGAGACAACTGCAAAGTGGAGGATCCTCAGGCTGGTAAGACACACACACACACACCTGAAGAGGAAAAACCTGAAGAGGGAAAGAGGAAATTCACTTTGTTTTTAATGTTCAGCTGGTTTAAACACCTTCTGAGATCTTGAGAGCAGAACTTTTACTTTCTGCGGCTCCTGTTTTGGTTTTTAAAAACATCCGTTATGCTCATAGAAAGTGAAGTGAACTGAATTTACCATAAAGACGGTTCACCGCTTATCCCACAGGCCTCTTCTGCTCATTACACCCGGTGAGAGGTTTCAGGCAGTTTACCCTCCGGTCGTATCTTTTCATCACATGACAGTTGTTTAGCTCAGATGTGAATCATTAAAGAGACGCTGACCTCTAGCTGCTGCTGCGCGATCACTGCGTCTTCAGCTGTGCTCTGTTTATTCTTTTATTGGTGGAAGTTTAGATTATATACAAAACAACTCGTCCCACACAACAGGGTTTGATTAGAGGCAAAAACCACATTAATAGAAATAGTATACATCGGTTTGTTTCTTTGACCGAACTTTAATCCTCCACTTTAACGTTTGCTTCTCCGCAGGGTTCTCTTTCGACTTGTCGCCGCTCTCCAAAGATGGCGGCTCCTACAACCTGACGAGTGGAAACTACGACTACTACATCAACGTTTGTGGCCCCGTCAAAGCTGCCGACTGTCCAGGGAAGGCCGGAGCGTGCCAGGTTGAAAAGAGGTAAGAAATAATCTATAGGTTGAAGATGAACTTGCAAACTCAGATTTTTATTTAACAATTAACTTCCTACAGTGATCTTCTATTCTCTTCTTCTCATGGATATTAGGACTTCAGCCTCAATATATGTTTTTTTTTTCTTCCTCTGCAGTTCGTGGAATCTTGGGGATGCAAACTCTCATCTGTCATATTACGACGGCCTGATCCAGCTGTCGTACACCAACGGCTCCCAGTACAACAACAAGGAACACACACTCAGATCCACTGTCATCTCCTTCCTCTGTGATCCAGAAGCAGGAGCTGGAAACCCCCAGTTCCAGGTCACTTCCTCTTTTCCTTTCATTGCTTAAACCGTGTTTGTGCTCGTTCTTGATTTTTTTATCAATTTGAATCCTTTCTTGATTATGTGAATCCAGGTTGAAGACAAGTACACGTATAACTTCCACTGGTACACATCCTACGCATGTCCTGAAAGGCCCCACGAGTGTTTGGTGACAGATCCCAACACGTTTGAGCAGTACGACTTATCCAGGTAAAACATTTGCCAACTGTAACACAACATTCAAATAACACACATTTCTTAATACCAGCAAAACTAAGAGGAACAAACCCCCCACCAACAGCGTTTCCTCTTCTTGTTTCCAGCCTGTCTCGCTCCACCACCAGTGACAACTGGCAGCCCATGGATTTGTCCGACCAGAAGAAATACTACATCAACATCTGCCGGCCTATCAACGCTGTGGCCGGCTGCGACCGCCATGCGTCCGTCTGCCAGATGAAGTTCGTGTCCGAG
Organism: Hippoglossus hippoglossus; assembly: GCF_009819705.1. Classification (NCBI taxonomy): domain Eukaryota; kingdom Metazoa; phylum Chordata; class Actinopteri; order Pleuronectiformes; family Pleuronectidae; genus Hippoglossus; species Hippoglossus hippoglossus. Next base: position 2,260,825 of record NC_047174.1, read on the forward strand.
CAGGTCTGTAACCGCTTTATTCAGATCTTCACCAAGTTGCACAAACTGATGAATATTAATGATTAAGATCCATTAATTAACAACAGTGAGTGAGAAAAGGTGAGAAAAATTACCACATCCTTCCCATAAGTTTCATGGAACTCCGTCAGGTATTTTTTGTGTAATCTTGCTTACAAATGAACGGACAGGGATGAAAACATAACCTTCTTGGTGGAGGTAATTATGTTATCATGGAAAAAATGTAAATGACAACGGTCTGCCAGCAGATGCAAAGTGTACGTGGTCGCTGATATGAAATGTAACATCATCTTCCCCTCCTCTGTCCTCAGGGCTCTCGGAAGGAAGTTGTGTCCATCAGTAACATGGGGATTTCCAAGGGAGGGCCGACCATCGAGGGACGGGACCGGCTGCTGCTGGAGTTCACAGACGGATCCGTGTGCATGTCTGACGGCCAAAAGCTCACATACACCACACGCATCCACCTGGTCTGCTCCAGGGGGGCTGGGGTAAGGGAACGGAATTCAGACCGTAAAGTGGAACACCGCCTGTTTGTGAGCGGTGTGTAACTTTGTGTGTGTGTGTGTCCCCCGCTGTGCAGTCGACCGGCCCACGGTTCCTCGTGTACCAGAACTGTACCGCCAACTTCATGTGGGAGACCCCGGCAGCCTGCGCCATCAGAACCACCAAGAAAGATGTGAGTTCTCCGATATGACAACGTGTCTCCAATCTCTCCTCTGACGGTTAATCTCCACATTTTAACATTATTGGAATAATTTAACAAATGGTAAAATGTCTTTTCTGTGTTGTCATCGCTGTGTCTCAGAGCTGCGCTGTTACAGACCCCAACACCGGCTTCGAGTTCAACCTGCAACTTCTGGCGTCAAAGACGGGATACAAGACGACTGCAAATGGGAAGGACTTCCTGGTAAGACAGACAAATACTCTGCCAACAGGAAATACGCTCTCATTTTTTTTTTAATGTTTTAGTTGATTTTTAAGACTTGTGTCTATGCAATGGTAACGACAACACTTCCTTCAGGACTCAACAAAAGTAAACTCTCTGCCTTTCACCACCCTGCAGGTGAACATCTGTGCAGATGTAGCACAATGCGGAGCCGGCATGGCTGGCTGTGAGCTGGAGGACGGGCATCCCTCCAGCCCAGTGGGGGTGGAGAAGTCCCTCCAGTACTCCACCGATGGGCTGCTCCAACTCACGTACAAGGGGCCGCTGGACGATCCCACGGGTAACGAGCACTGGAGATCAGTTTAATACTTAGAGAGGGGTCGTCTTCGATTTCTGAGATATTAACATTATTCCCTCTCTGGTTAATATTTTCCCTTCAGCCACTCGAGACACGTTTACCATTAATTTCGTGTGTGATCAATACTCTCACCCGGGCTCATTGAAACTGGTGCGAGAGGGTTTGAGCTCGCTGGCCAGCCACGTGGTCCACGACGTCCTCTTCGAGTTCTCCACCGCTCTGGCCTGTGTCCCTGCTCCAGTGGACTGCCAGTTCAGTGGTATGGACACACACACACAGTATAAATGATGTCTGAAGGTCAGACGATGTGTAAATGTACAAGCACCAGCCCTCATACACTTGTACACTGTGTAATTCTACCTCCCTGTCACCCCCAGATCCTCACGGTAATAAGTACGACCTGAGTCACCTCGCCCGGGACGGAGACGACAGCCCCTGGATCGCCATCGACACAGACTCGGTCAAATCGCGCAGCTTTTACATCAACGTCTGCAAACCTCTCCCTCCCGTGAACAAATGTCCAAGTCAGTCTACGTCTACCGCTGCACCGATCGTCTGTTAAGTCTTTTGTGAATTTTTGTGCAAACATTCTCGTCTTCTCTCCAGTCGGCCCCTTGGGAGCCTGTGGTGTGATCGATGGTAAAAGCTACAACCTGGGATACGTCCTGTCGACACCACAGCTGGCAGAGGACGGCTCCATCAGCATCATCTATCAGAACGGAGACCTGTGTGGTGCCACGTCCCGATACTCGACGCGCATCATCCTGCAGTGTGACGACAACCCGGTGAGTGACTCGAGACAATTGAAATATGACAATCAAAGGATATAAAATATATAAAAAGAAAGGAAATCACTGACAACGTGGCGGTTGAATTAATATTTTTGTGTGTCTGAATTTCCAGGGCTCCCCCATGTTCGACCGTAAAGACGGTTGTGAATACGTCTTCATCTGGAGGACGTCTGAGGCCTGTCCCATCAGGAAGTCTCAAGGTGAAAACACGTGTTCCAAGTGTCAAGAAAAGTTTAAACATTAAAACTTCTGCTGTTGGATGATTTATGCAGAAAAACAAAAACAACATGCCGGATCGGTTAAATCCACCAAGTCAGAGGTGATAATGAATTTATTAGAGAGAGACGAATAGAGATAACAGATCTTTGGTTATTTCCCTGTCCAGGCGATGGCTGTCGGGTTCGTGACCCAAAGAGCAGCTACGAGTTTGACCTGAGCTCTCTGAAGGGACAAGATTACCCAGTCAGGAGCGGACAGTACATCTACCACCTGTCCGTCTGCGAGGGGCTCCAGAGAGGCGTCTGCACCAAGAAAGACACCGGCAGCGAGACAGTGTCCTCCTGTCAGGCGGATGGAGAAAAACACATGATTGCAGGTACGGGAATGTTCTGATCTTTCATCGAATGTTTGAGTCGTCGTCCTTGTATTTATCTCTTTTGTGTGTTTTCACGCGTGTGTATTCGTGCAGGAATGGCAAACCAGATTCTGAACTACGTGGGAGACCAGCTGATCCTGAACTACACCAACGGAGAGACCTGTCATAAAATATACACTAGATCCACAGAGATTTACTTCTCCTGCCACCCCGACAGACATCCGGTGAGTTTGACACGCACTCAGAGACAAACTCAACCAGACAAATGCATAACAGACAAAAACACAACCCCCTTAGAGGAGGTAAACATCTGCTGATACATGAGATACTGATGTAAACGTGAGTGTCTTTCTTTAAAATACAGAAATGCCTCCCAGCTTGTTAATCATGTCGCCTTATTGTGTATGTGTGTGTCTGTGTGTGTTTCACGTGTCCAGGGAGCGCCAGAGTTTATCAAGGAGACTCCAGACTGCACCTACCTGTTCAGCTGGCCCACCGCTCTGGCCTGCGTCCCATTCAGAACCACCAGCTGCTCCTACAAGTAACAATCCTCCACCTCCTTACTCCTCCACCTCCTTACTCCTTATTTATTTCTTATAGTTCAATTTACACTCGTATAGCTTCATGTCAGACAGTTTAAACTAGTAAATTGCAAATAGCATTTATTATCTACAGTAATTAAAGTACCATAAGCAACATAACACAGTTTAAATATTAATGGAACAAAGTTATCATTCCAATAATTATTGTGGCAACCCCCCCGGTTCAGAAATGTGTTTAAACCTCGAGCGTGTGTGACAGAGATTTTTCTGCTCTGTGCTCAGCGACGGTCAGGGCCACTCGTACGACCTCTCACCTCTGGCGTTGGACTCTGGGAACTGGGAGGTTGAGTCCTCGTCTGTGGACACGACGAATCGATTCTACATCAACGTCTGCAGGACGCTGACCCAGCAGGGAGGTCTGTGCTCGCTCATTCACCTGTGCTCTTCATTCAGTAAACAGTGTAGCATCTCATCAGATTTTACTATGGGCCCTGATTGGTCTGCTTTATCTGCCATGATGATGTGTTTCCACCGTGACTGTACTTTTAGATGTCATATGTGCTTCATTAGCTTTGCTGTTGTTGAGTTACATTCTTCAATCCACTAAACATCCACTTTCACCCTCGGTTCACCTCGCACCAGGTTCATGGAAGTGTCCCTCCAGTGCAGCGTCCTGCATGAAGGTGGGAGATGACTATGTGAGTCTGGGGCAGGTGGAGTCTGGTCCCACGTGGGACGGAAACGTCCTGAAGCTGCAGTACAGCAGCGGCCAGCTCTGCCCCGACGGACAGCGCAACAGGACGAGCATCGTCCGCTTCAAGTGCGACAAAGACCGAGTGGTGAGGGAAACTCTGTGCATGTCTCAATCATGTCAATAATGGTGTTGGACCCTGTTTTTATGGCACAAATGTGTGTTAATCTAAATATAAAGTTAAATGTGTGTTTCTATCCCCCAGGACTCCCGGCCCACGATGATCTCTGCCCTTGAGGACTGTGTTTACACCTTCCTGTGGTTGACAGCAGCTGCCTGTCCTCTCAACAGCAGTGAACACGACGACTGCAAGGTCACCAACCCAGCTACAGGTCAGACCCTCAAAAGATGATCAGTTTATTACACATTATATACACTTACACCTGTTTCATACTATATTACGATCCCTGGTGACCCTCAAATTTGAACCTCTCTCCCCCAAGGTCATCTGTTTGACTTGAACGCCCTGACGAAGGAAGGCGGTTACACGGTCTACGGTCACCAGGATCACAAAAAGATGTTCCGCATGAATATCTGTGGAAACGTGGCGAACACCGGCTGCAGCCCTGAAACCGGTTCGTAACCTCCATTGTACAGATTTTTCTAACACAGTTTCTCTCCTGGTTACTGTTTGGTCTCGCTCACGCACTTGGCTGAGTTATGTAACTGAGGGATGTGCGTCACCTCTGTTCTTCAAACTGCATCACGCAGAGTAATGAGACACCTGAGGTCACGGTGCTCCTCAAATTATTGACTCCTCTTCTACCAGGGGTGTAGTAGATGTTGCACAGTTAACTGAGCAGCAGCAGAAAGACGAGGCTGCACAATAGGTCTGAATAATGAACTATGGGAATGTTCATGAATTAATGCACATCTAGAAATATTATGGGATGCACATGCCAGATAATAATGGCTTCTTCATCCTGACACCAGGTTTCATTTCAATGTGTTCAGGAGTTTTTACATAATCCTGCTAACTAACAAACAAATTGACAGGAGCAGTGGTAACATAAGAGAAACAAGTCCTTGTAAACCTCGACATTGTGTAATTATCTGTGTGCGTCTTGTGTTTGCAGGCGTGTGCATTAAGGACACCAGCACAGCGGTGAGCGGCGGTCAGGTGAGCAGGAAGCTCTCGTACAGGGATCATGTCGTGGAGCTGACGTATGAAGGAGGAAGTCCCTGCGCGGCAAACCCCGAACTCAAACACAGCAGCATCATCCACTTCATCTGCAGGTTCGTCCTCCTCGTCCTCAGCTGGGGTTTCTCTTAAGTTGTCCTTCTGTCATCACTGTTTTCATTAATTACATTTTTGACATTGTAGCTACTGTGATTTATCTCTCATGTTGACACTGAAATAAATAATGAGTATTGTGTCCCTGTAGACCCCCGAACATGGGCTCAGCCTCCGCAGAGCCAGTCCTCATCGACTCCGATGCTGAGACCTGCACACACTTCTTCTCCTTCCACACTCCACTGATCTGTGAACATCCTGTAAGTGCATATGTGTGTGTGTGTTTGTCATACAGATGTTATTAACACTCCCTTAGCTGTAGATTTATTATTATTTTCATACATTCAAGTGGAAAATATGGTAGAGAAGAAGTGAAGTGGACGTGTGGGATTGTCTCTGACTCCTGTGATTCTTCAAACCTTGTTTACTTTTGGGTTTCAGAGGCACAACAGCTGTTATTGTTCATCGTGTCCTGAGCCTCAGTCTGATTCTTTTCTTTTCCATAACTGACCTCTCAGGTGACGTGTTCGGTGCAGAACGGCTCTGCTCTGATAGATCTGACTCCTCTGATTCACCTCAATGGATACTACACAGCCACAGGTCAGCGCGCAGAGGTTTACACTTTACTTCATTAGATCAACGGATGATTTACTGACGCTCTGTTTCTGTTTCGTCCTCTCAGATGAGGCGGTGGATCAAAAGGATGGATCGTCAGACTTTTACATCAATGTCTGTCTGCCTCTGAACCCAATCCCCGGCGTCACCTGTCCTCCTGGATCTGCCGTCTGTATGGATCCTGATGACGGACCACCAATGGTGAGGCCCACTATCAAATGTTGTCATAAAACAGAAAATGTCAGAAGATGTGTTTCTGTTTCCATCTCATCTCTCTGTGTCTCAAAACCGTCTCTAACTTTCATCGTTTTCTGTCTTCAACTCCTTCTTTCCGTCTCTTAAAGGATATCGGGCGAACCACCAAAGGTCCTGAGATCGACAGCGCCACAGGGGAAGTGAACATCACCTATTACAGCTCCACCAAGTGTGCAGAGGACCTGTCACAGAACTACTCTTCAACCATCATCTTCACCTGCCAGAGAGGCCTGGAGCTGGTCAGTCCGAACATTAATGAGAACAGCGTTTACGTTCTTCTTCTTCGGGAAGAGGTCACTGACCCTTGTTCTGTGTCCAGGGCTCTCCACGGATGCTGAAGCTAGAGTGCGTCTATTTGTTTGCGTGGGCGACGCCTGTGGTCTGTCCAGATGCCACCCACACCAGCGGCTGCCACCTCAACGACTCCCAGCTCCAGTTTACCTTTGACCTTTCGGCCCTTTCTGCTGAAGTCCAGGTGAGCTCCACTAAAATGACGTTCCAGTGACTTTGAGGTTCTCGTCGGTTTGAGGTGTCAGAGAGTTTCGTGAATCCGGTCATTTCCCCCAGTGCTGTAAACTGCAGCTCTGCCTCTCCGACCACCTGTTGAACAAAGCGGTGACGCTGAGTCTTTGTACTTTAGGTGCCAGGACCCTCCAGCATGTACCACATCAGCGTCTGCGGCTCAGTGGCGGAGCCGGCCTGTAAGAACAGCGCAGTCTGCCTCGTGTCCGGTTCCGGTTCGGACACGTCGGCCTCGTCGTTCGGCATCAGCAAGGCCATGACCATGGACTACAAACACGAGGAGCAGGCGGTGCTGATGCAGTACGGAGGAGGAGATCCCTGCCCGCCATGTGAGTCTGTTCAACTTACTACAATCACCTCAAAAAGGTTTTTACCATCTTCCAAGTTTCACAATCTTAAAAGATACTTCGTAAAAAGTTTGTTAAAAAATGTAGATAAAGTAAAATAATGCATATAACAGCATTAACAGAATCAAGCTGATTTAAAAGGTTACACTTCAAATGAGATTTAGATTAATAATTAATTACATAAAACTAATGAGAAATTAACAAACTCTAAACATTGTGGAGGTCAGTAAAAAATGCTTTGATGTAAAAATTTGAGCTTTGTTCTTGTTCATGATGATCAACAGGAGCATTTAAAGCAGATTAACACAGATGAACCTGGATGGTCGACATGTGAAGAACGGAGCCCACTTCCTGTTTTGACACGTCCTGTAATGGACCATAGTGTCATGGCTGATATATTGATTCTTTGCACTGATAATTGTAAATTAAAAATGAATATATGTGGCATCCTCACCTCATAAGACCTTGATTTGTGTGAAGCGACTGAACGAATAAACGAGTGTCTGTGTGTTGTAGTGACCCCTGCTGGTGAGGTGTGTGTCTTCCCCTTCATTTTCATGAAGAAGTCGTACACAGAGTGCACCAAAGATGGGAGGACAGAGGGCAGGAAGTGGTGCGCCTCCACCGCCAACTATGACACGGACAGGAAGTGGGGCTTCTGCGTTGAAGGTGACAGAGAGGAGACAAAACCAGGCATTAAATCACATGATGCTGCCAAAACTTTTTAACTTTTAACACGTGTAGGACTGAAGCTGAAGTGTGGAGCAGGCAGGGAAAACAAATGACTGTAATTTGTTGTGATAAAAGCTAAATACTTTATAATATATTATGTCGTTAAGCTGTGAGCACTTGAAGCACAAGGTATGAATTAGTCTTTAGGGGCAACACCAACAATTTGGGGCTTTAGACGGCAAATATCCCATCTTCCGCTCATCGTACACTTTGTACAGCCGGAGTCAAACATCCTTCTGTTTCCATATATTCTTGTAAAGTATCCAGTGCCTTGAAAGTGCCCTCAGTCGTATCATCCATCTTTTGTTACGGACATGTTTTAAGATGCATTATTCTCCTGTGGTGAAGGAAATAGTTTTTTATTTCTTCCTTTGCAGGATTTCTTCTCTATAGTTTGAAAATGTTTTCTTATGTTTCTCCTCTGACTCTCTCTCTCTCTCTCTCTCTCTCTCTCTCTCTCTCTCTCTCTCTCTCTCTCTCTCTCTCTCTCTCTCTCTCTCTCTCTCTTTCTTCCAGCCTCGGCTAAACGTCAGTCGTCCATCTTGTTTACCTGTGACCAGTCTGCAGGCCACGGCTCTCCACAGCTGCTCTCAGAGACGGCCGGTTGTTCCGTCACTTTCCAGTGGAAGACCAACGCGGTTTGTCCCCCGAGGAAGATGGAGTGCAAGCTGGTCAGCCAGCATCAGACCTTCGACCTTCGAGCCCTGTCCTCCCTCACCAAGCCGTGGAAGTTCAGCCACAAGGGAGATTCGTGAGTCCATACATGTTTTCCATATTTTATCACCATGCTTTAATTTTTAAGTGAAATCATTTGGTATTAGAGAAAAAAGATATTTCCTGAATCCTGACTGTTTTAAATACGACTGTCCTCAGGTATTACATCAACCTGTGCCAGGGGATCCACAGTGGAGTACCAGCTTGTCCAGATGGAGCGACCGTGTGTCGACACACGGCGGCAGGACAGACTCACACCCTGGGTCGAGTTTACACCCAGAAGATGAGCTACTCTGGTGGGTAGTCGAGTCAAATGCTCTTCAATGGACCTGCACTTGTATGTGATGTTCAACGAGAGCTGGTCAAAGTTCGTGATCACGTCTGACACATCGTTCCTCTCTGTGCAGATGGAAAGATCTCCGTCAGTTACTCAGCAGGAGACGTCGTCTGTGATAACGGCGTGCAGGCGAAGACTGTGATCCAGCTGAGCTGTGGCTCCACTGTTGGACACCCAGCACTCATCAGGTAACACACACACACACACACACACACACACACACACACACACACACACACACACACACACCAGTTAAATGATTACTTCTCCACACGCTCAAAATGTGTTTCATTTACCTCCAGTATATGGTTTTGGTTTCCTAGCGAGTACAGTAAATGTGATGCTGCAACATCACAGCATTCATTGACTCATTTTCTAACTCACAGTTAACGGTGTTTGGCTTTAAAGTTCAAGTTCTTAGGTTAAAGTTTAATCAAAACAAAACATTCCGTATTCCTCAGTTGACGTTATTCATAGAAGCGAGTTTTTCATATTCTCTGGAGCAATTTCTATACAAAATGTATTCTGTATAGATATTGAATACAAACATTCAAACAACCTAAGAATGAATCAGAAGTTCAATATATTTAGTGAGTGTGTCACATGTCATTTTATTCACTGAATTTTTAAATCTGAAATCTTACACGTTGAATGCCTCCCCCGTCCGTCCGTGTGTTTAGTGTCGACGAGGCGTCCTGTGAGTTTGTGTTTGGCTGGGAGACTCGGTCGGCGTGTGCGGTGAAGCAGCGTGAGGTGGAGATGGTGAACGGGACGATACAGGTCCCTGACACCGGGGCCAGTCTCAGCCTGGGATCCCTCTACTTCAGGTAACAGATCACACTGGGTCTTTTATAGTTTGATACCGGAGCAGCGGGGGAATAGTCTGCTGTGGGATTGATAAACGTACAACATGTAATTCTCGTTCACCCTCATTTTCCTCTCAGCCAACACCAGGCGTCTGGAGACATCCGTCCCAACGGCGACCGATACATCTACCACATCCAGTTGTCCGGCATCACCAACAACTCACTGCCCAGCTGCCTCGGCGCCAACATCTGTCAGGTGAAGCTCAACACAGCCTACCGACGCAGGATCGGCTCCTCCAGCAAAGCCAAGTACTACGTTCAAGGTAATTCTGTCCATCGTTTGGTTTCCCATTTCCGACAACGGACATTTTTGACGGGACTCCAGAGCTTGTGGGTCCATTTCTCCGCAGCTGCAGGAACGTAACATACAATTAACATTTCAATCTGGTGCCATCAGGAGGAAACCTGGACGTGATGGTGCCCTCGGAGTCGGCGTGTGGCCGCGAGAAAACCAAAATGGTGTCATCCACCATCATGTTCCACTGTAAGCCAGCGGCAGGCGTCGGCATCCCGGAGTTCATGCTGGAGACGGATGAATGCCAGTATCTGTTTGTGTGGCACACGGAGGCTGTGTGTGGTCTGACGTGAGTCGACGCTCTTTTCTACTCATCACACACTTTCGACAAGTTAGTTTTTTTACTCCAGGCGTCAATAACTAACTGAAACGTTCCTGCAGAACTGTCGATGCGAAGTCGTACGACGACGACGACAGCGCGGCTAAAGCTGTCTCCAGGCGGAGCCATGCGCTGGGGGTGCTGCTGAGCCTCCTGTTGGTGGGTGTGTCGGTCTGTCTGCTCGGGCTTCTGCTGCACAAGAGGGAGAGAAGGTGACGACACGAGCATCCTGGGACTGAGTGTTCTTCGTTCTCACAGACGCCTGACCTCGTTGCTTTCTTCTTCCAGGGAGCTGGTGATCCAGAAGGTTTCCGGCTGCTGCAGAAGAGGAAACCAGGTCTCGTACAAATATTCAAAGGTGGGTCGATCAAACGAAAACACGTCCTACCTCATCGACAGCGGCGGGATTCAGTGCTCGTACTAATTCCCTTTACATCCTCAGGTCAACATTGATGAAGAAGGGGGCGAGGAGGAGATGGAGTGGCTGATGGAGGAGCTGGAAGCCCCTCCCACGTCCTCGTCGTCGAACCGGGGCAGGAGTAACCAGGGCAACGGTCACATCACGACCAAGCCGGTGAACTCAGACGCCCTCCGCTCGTTCACGCTGGATGAGCAGGAGGACGACAGCGAGGACGAGGTGCTCAGCGTCCCGGGGGTGCAGGTGTTGAAGTCGAAAAACTCGGCGGCTCATCGCAGCGTCTTCCTACAGGTGAGTCTGGTCACTGCAGCTGTAATCCAGATTCTCACTGTGACGACCTGAGGCGCAGGATTAAAAACTCTCTCTTTTCCGTTCCAGGAGGAGAGCGACGAGGACCTGGTCGGACTCCTGGACGACTCGGACCGGAAGAGGAAGAGCGGCAAGCCTCGCTCATCGGGCCGTGGTAACCACGGTAACAACACGGCGGCCAACATGAAGCGGGACGAGGATGACAGTGACGAGGACCTCCTCAGGGTGTGATGTCACTTCCTCACCCCCCCCCCGCTCTGTCCCTCCTCCTCCATCCTGTCTGAACTCTTCTCGCTCAGTGAATGTCTCCATCATAGCAACACAACAGTGAAAACCCCACAACATCTTGAAATCAGTTGGTTTTTTTTGGGACTGCACCTTTACTTTACTCCTCTGTCCAGTCCACAGCTTGTCGATCGATTAGCACACGGTTATTTAAACCTGCACCCTGTCTTTTCACTTGTTTCTTTTTGTATTTGAAACGATGAATTGAAATCACTTCCTTCACCGCAGCCACGTCCGTCTCCCCCCCCCCCCCCCGTGTGTCTGACAGGCCAGTTCAGACTTCTCAAATCAACCCAGGGCACAAAAAACACCTTTTAAAATGTATTGACTCTGCAGAGAGACACGTCAGGGAAAAGATTTAAATGAAGATTAAATTATATTAAATACTTGTATGTTGGTGTTTTAAAAGAAAAGCTGTGCTGTTGCTTTTTGCACTTTACCGTAGCACTGATTACCTGGAAATGATCCCTTTCTTTGCAGAGTGGGCAACAATACATTTACTACTTTGAGGGGTTGATTCATAGTTTGGGTTTTTAATGACCTTTGGGAACTTATTAGAAAACTAAGCTGGAGCATTGGGGCCATATGAAGAGAGAAATAAGACGAGATTTCGAGGATATTGTTCATGTGGAGCTGATTTCTCTTAATATTACAACTTTATTCTCTAAATCTCGGATGTTTCTTCTCTCGTGGCCGTAATAATCTGTCGTAGGAATCTGCGGTGAAATAGTGAAACAAAAATCAAACGGCTATCGGAGCAACAGGAGGCTGGTTCAGGTCTCAGGACGACGGCCGTGGAGCCGCCGGCTCGTGTCGTTTCTAAAGGGAATGAAGACGCCCGCTTGTCTTTTCTCGCTGTTTACAGTTGCTATAATAGCAGATCTTTTCTCTTTCTTTCCCCCGTGAAAAGAAAGCGTGATGCCTTCCTAATGATGAATTTACTTTTGCATCTTTCATCAGTGAATCATCTCCAGCGACAGATTGATTTGTGAGACGTTGTACATAGACGATAATGTTCAATAATGTGGACCTTTTTTTTCTGTTTTTCGTTTGTCCTCACCGGTGAAATGCTCACACGTTTTGTTTTTTTATGATTATTTAAATGTCGGAGCTGATTTTCTGTTGGTGTCTCTGTTCTGTGTGGAACTAGCGACGGCCTTAAGTGTGAATGGACGGACGGTGGAAGGTTGAACGTGAAACGTGAGATGTTAGTTTAGCTTGTGTTGGTTTTCTGAACTCCCGCTAAAGCCATATTCCTTCAGCCACCAACGGATGGAAGTAGTTTTCTTTTATTTTTTGTCCGCTTGCACGCTCTCGCACACGAACGGCTCAGTTTCCATATCCAGGTCTGTGATGGTGGACGTGTCAAAAGTGAGGTTTCAACTCGGTAAAGCCGAGTTTTGTGCCGAAATCCGCCCTTTTTTTTAGCCAAATGCATGAAATGATAACACAAAACGAAGAAATTCAACATAAATATATCCAGACATGTACATTTAACACCTTTTCTGCTCAATTATATCAAAACTAATGTTTCCTCAAAGGATCCAGGGCTCAGCTATTCAGGTTTTGTTATTTCATTGAATCCTAAATCACACACTGGAGTAAACCTACACAGTATAAACCACTGACTGGAAATAAAGACGGCTCCTCCCACCATCCAGAAATGAAGCCAAAATATTACAAACGCTGCTATTTTGTGCTACGTCATCAAACCTGTTAGAGACACGAACTCTTGAACGTGCGTCGATGTGACAAGAACGACCCAAAGTCTCAGGTTTATGATGTATACTGCAGCCGGCCACCAGGGGGACATCAAGGCGCTGTGGCTTCACTTTTGTGGAGCCGTCATATCGTCCATCTTTATTTACAGTGTTTGGTATAAGCTCAGTATTTCTGGTGCCGTCCCATTTCTTTCTAGTTTTCATTTGCCTCCACGACAGATTTAAAGGTGGAATCACAGATTTACAATTTGAATTCACACGAACTCGGCTCAACTTGACGCGTTGCCGATGAAAGAAGTCGTGTAGATGAGGATGAAATGTGCATTGGTACGAAGGGCAGCGAGGTTAAACCTCAGTTTTCAATCCACAGAAACTCAAGTTATTAACAGACATGTGATGTCATCTCTAAAATATCTAATCAATCACCATTCAGGGTATTTCTAAAGCTTTATACGCAAATTTGTTAAACACATTTTTGTAAAATGTCCAAAAACCTCTGACAAAATAACAAAAAAAAAGGCTTTAGCATCGTAAACATCAGTATTTTATATGGATGAGTTTGGGTTGTGCCATGAGAGTGAAATTTGAAAACACAAATATAAAACTTCATGTTTCAGTCCCTCTGCTGCAGGAATTCACTGATGATTCACGATCACACGATAAAATGAATCTTCTTTCACATCTTGTTCTAAAATCTCACTCGTTATGTTTTCTGTTAATAATCGTCAGGATCAGTCGAATGATTTTTGCCGCTGATCTGAAGTTATCAAGTGTTTAACGGGTACGTTTTCCAAAAGCCAAAAAAAACCCAGAACCTAAATATGATTGTCCTGCAAAAAGTTGAAAATGAAATTGAGCCTGTTGCTCGCAGACGTTATTGTTTTAAACATTTGTATTTATTCAGCGAGTGAACTTCACGACCTGGTCCCGGTGTTTTCCACTTTGTGACTCATCTCTCCTGAGGAGACGTGGTAGCACTCCTCATCGCAGAGAAGCCGACGGCGCAGTTTGATATGTGAAGTCTTCTCCGTGTTTCTGCTGTGCTCAGCACCGACGTCCGCTCGGTTCGGACCCTTCTCTTCTCGTGAAGATGTGAACGGACATTCTTGTGCTTTTTCTTTAATCGTCACTCCAGCAGAGACGTTTTGTTTTGTAAAACTAACTCGTGAGAGTTGAATCCCGACAAACAAACTAAACAAAGCCTGCAAGATATTTTCTGTGATGATTCTGGACGACGGGAGATTCTTGTTCTGTTTTGTTCGCTGTAAGTTCTGTTGTCTCGTATGTTTTTTTGTTTTTTCAGCTCTTTGCCTGTTTTCCTATTTAAAAAGTATTGATGTAAAAAATATTGCATTATTTGAATAAATAAGAGATCTGCTGTTTACTACTGTTGTGGTTGATTTACATTCAGTAATCTATGTGAAATGAAGTGAAAAGACTTGGACTTAAATCACGTGAGACTTTGTTCTTCTAAACGGCTTCAGACTGGAATTTATTTAAATAGATTTGGACATTTGACTTGGACTTGACTCTGAGGACTTCAATAACTTGAGAGTTCACCTTGAAATGAAATCATTGGAACAGCACAAACATCCAGACTCGACTTGGACTCCTCTAGAAGAACGTCAACACCAGACGACTTGATGTAGACTTGGCTCAGGTGACTTGAGTCTTGATGAGAACCCGTTTCAAAGTTCACTCATGACTTGGCTTGGACTCGTCTCAAAGGAACCTCAGACCTGGAGTTGTGTTATACTAATGACTTATTTTTATAAATTAATAAACCAATGTATTGAGAACTTTCCTGAGCTTCAGGTGTAGCAGCCCTTAAAAAAATGGATCTTGATTTTCATGTCTAACAGATTCACAGAAGCAGTTAACTGACTGTTCCTGACAGGCAGGTCCACGTGTTCATGTCGGTGTGTTTATGTTAATAAACTCCTGGCTAGTCAGCGGTTCAAATGACACACGCAGTCTGACGTCCGAAGAAGTGATGACGAACATGTTGTAATGCTCAACTCCACTGGACCTACGTCCGTCCTGGGACCTTTGCTCCTGCTTGTCCTGATTAAAACCCACAGAACATAAGGAGGCTCAAATTCCTGTCCACTCTCAGATAAGGCTGCAGACGTCTGAGAGAAGGAGCTCAGTTTTAGCTCTTTGCAGTTTTTTTTAGGGAAAAGACAACACATCTGCAGCCATGACCACTTTTGACGACATCCTGGAAGAAGTTGGCAACTTCGGCCGCTGTCAGAAGCGCATCTTCGCCCTGATGTGCATGGTGTCCATGCCCTGGGCCGGCGTGTACGTGGGCATCGTGTTCCAGGGCTTCACCCCCGATCACTGGTGTCGGGACTCTGCGGTGGTGGAGCAGAGGCAGGCGTGCGGCTGGAGCCTGGCGCACAGTCGCAGGCTGACGCTGCCTCAGGTCAACGGCTCTGGAGCCGTGCAGCTGAGCAGCTGTGAGCAGTACGAGCTGGACTGGAACAGCACCTCGCTCACCTGCGACTCTCAGGAGCTGGACCTCGGCAAAACCCCCACAACTGCCTGCAAAGACGGGTGGGAGTACGACTACAAGGGGAGACAGTCCTTTGTCACTGAGGTGCGTTTCCTGACATGTTGAACTTTTCCTTTAACCCCATTCATCTTATTTTTCAAAGGTTACGTTGAGATCAGAGAAATCCTGAAAAGAGAAACCAGGATTCCAACACAACTAACCTTGTGTATCTGTGTCCCAGTTTGACCTGGTGTGTTCAGACAGTTGGTTGGTGGACATGTACCAGGCCACGCTCAACATCGGCTTCCTGATTGGAAGCATTGCTATTGGTTACCTGGCTGACAGGTAGGTCTGCGATTGGTTGGCTCGTTAGTCAGTTAAACCTAAATACTCTGAATCGTTGCTGCGACACATTAAACTCACTGATATCTGTTCGTGTCTCTGTCTCCAGGTTTGGCAGGAAGATGAGCTTCCTGATTTCCAACCTGTTTAACGGGATCATGGGGATCCTGGTGGCGGTGGCTCCGACCTACGTGTCTCTACTGGTTTTCAGAACGCTCTACGGGTTCGGAGTGAAAGGAGGCTGGGTGGTGGGATACGTGCTGAGTAAGAGCAACATTGACATCTCTGTTGTCCGTCTCTCCTCCTGACACGTGATTCAATGTGTGACACGTGTCCTCGTCTTCGTCCTCAGTCACAGAGATCGTGGGAGTGGAGCAGCGACGGACGGTGGGAGTCCTGTACCAGATGTTCTTCAGCGTTGGCATCCTCCTCCTCCCGCTGCTCGCCTACTTCATCACCGACTGGCGCTGGCTGCAGGTCGTCATCACCGTCCCCTACATCTTCTTCCTGTCCTACTACTGGTGAGATTGGGATTCCTTTCCTTTGTCCTTTCAACAGGAGCCGACGTTTAATGCTCATTACTTCTTCAACCTAATGTTGATGAATGAATCCAAAGACAGTCGCCACCATCTGACGAATCATTCGAGGTCACGCTGGTTATCGCTCCAACCAATCCTGAGTCAGTCTCAGCTGTCAATCATGACGTCCAACCCTGTTTTTATGTTTTTGAATAACCAATCAAAACCAAACTTAAGTGAAACATAAACAAATAAACAACAAGAACATCTTTAAATTACAAAAAACGTCTTTGATTTTTGTTGTATGTCCCCTCTACTAACGTGGAGGAGGTGTGAGGAGGAAGTTACAGCACAACCAAGTTTAATCAGTTAATAAAAGACAGTCGGACACGTGAAGGTCTGATAATCACACAGCTCTGTCCTCCACGTGTGTTTATGATACATTCCAGTGGTTTTGTTTCATATACACAGATGAACAACACGTAGTTTATTCAGTAAATTCACTGTCCCTGTTTTAAATAAACCAATAAACTCGTCTGTTAGCAGTTCTTCATGAACGTTCTCGTCTTTCAGGTTCATCCCCGAGTCTCCACGGTGGCTTCTGTCTCAGAACAAGAAGTCCGAAGCCGTGAAGATCACAGAGGACATGGCCAAAGAAAACAAGAGAACTCTGTCGAAGAACATCGAGGTAAACGGCGACGTTATTTAATCATAACTTTCATTTCTCTCCACTTCATCTTTTTCTTTCTGCATTTTGACATTTTGTTTATATAAAGTCGATTCTTGTTATGCTCATTTTCCCTCATGTCGTATTTGGGTGTTGTTTATATAATCACACATCCTTCAAGGTGCAGTAGAGACATCGATCATTTTGCAGTTTTGTATTAACACCAGCTACATAATATACGTAGATATATTCAAAAAAAGCTAAATTGTAAAATACAGTCAACTGAATAAAGCGAACAGGAGGAATAAATAATAAATAAATATAAAGATGTTTGTTTCTTCAGACTCTGGCGGACGACAACGCCGACTCCAGCACCGCCTCCTTCATGGACCTGATCAGAACTCCCAACATGAGAAAACACACTTTCATCCTCAGCTTCAACTGGTGACTTTAAAATTCACTCAGATTATTATTTCTGTGTTTCTGAGCTCGATCACAGGAGATAACCCCCCCCCCCCCCCCCCCCCTCCGGCTCTTCACCCCAGGTTCACCAGTGCTGTGGTCTACCAGGGTCTGATCATGAGGCTGGGGATTCTGGGAGGAAACGTCTACATCGACTTCCTCATCTCGGGCCTGTTGGAGTTTCCCGCCGCCTTCCTCATCCTCTTCACCATCGAGCGGATCGGCCGACGTCTTCCCTTCGCCACCGCCAACTTCGTCGCCGGAGCCGCCTGCTTCATCACGGCCTTGATTCCTGAGAGTGAGTACGAGGCAGAACTCGACAGACAGGAAGTGACGAGATAATTATTTTTAAAATAATAAATAATTTTCTTGCAGGTATGTTCTGGTGGAAGACGGCGGTGGCCTGCATCGGGCGGCTCGGTATCACCATGGCCTTTGAGATGGTCGTGTTCGTGAACACCGAGCTCTACCCGACGTTCGTCAGGTAAAATCTTTTCTGGGCCACAATCAAGCAGGTCTCCGGTTCGACTCCCGGCTGAAGGACCATTTCCTGCGTTTCATTTCCCTGAATAAAGATGAATCCACTTCCTCTAGTCTCTACTTTAGTGCGTTACAGCCTCCCAGCTGTTGTTTCACATATTACCTTTATGTATATATATACACATAAGAAACCGAGCTGTGGTTGTTGTACCTGCAGGAACCTGGGCGTGTCGGTTTGTTCCACCCTGTGTGACATTGGAGGCATCGTGGCTCCGTTCCTGCTCTACAGACTCGCCGTCATCTGGCTGGAGCTGCCACTCATCATCTTCGGTGGGTGCTGACGTTATTATGAAGATGTTCTGTACACGTCTGAAATCGTCAGTCCACAGAGCGACAGAGGCTTTTATTCTCTTGAACTGTAGTTGATGTGTGTGAGGATCTAATAAGTTCAGAGTCAAAGAATATGGAGGTTTTGAAACTGTTGATTAATGCAGTTTAATGCAAATCTTCTCAAACTTCTATATTAATATTGAAAAACCCTGTGGGAGCGGATGTAATTAAAATAGATCTGAGATGAACATGATCATTACTAAAGTTAAATATATAATATTTGTTGTGTTGTGTGGTTCAGGGTCTCTGGCGTTCGTGGCTGGAGGTTTGGTTCTGCTCCTCCCTGAGACCAGAGGCGTCCCGCTGCCCGACACCATCGACGACATCGAGTTCCCCAACAAGTGAGAATCCACGTCTGAACACACACGATAAAAAATAACATAAAAGCAAAGTATTACACATTAAAAGGGTAATTTGCTCGTATGTGTATGAAGTGTATGTAAACGTGTCACTTTATTAGGTACACCTGTCGTCTCATATCTGCACTGAAGCTCAATACAACAGCTCTGGCAGGAATTCTACTTTTACAAACTTTATACGTTTTCTGATTCAGGGTCAGAAATAATTTTCCAGTACAGTTGCAGTAAACCCCCCCCCCCCCCCACAACCAATAATCAATAATAAACATTGAAGTGTAGAGTTATTGTTTTATTATCTCGCGGCTGAGCTGTTGGATCCCATCAGGTCGAGCAGTTTTACCACCAGTGAGATTCTAGACGTTCTCTCTGTCTCGTCCGAACATGATGTTGATGTTGATGTCGTTGTTTTGTTTTTGTTTAGAATGAAGTCGAAAGTTTCACTGAAGAACCAACAGTTGGACAACTTGTTGGCCAGCGACGACGTGTCGACCAACAAAGAGCCGGCGACTGTCTGACCAGTCTGAGACCAGAGTATTTATTTATCATGTCTGTGACTGTGTCTCTGTGTCAGTGATGAGCGATGTCTGATCAATAAAATGTGCATTTTTATTTAAACGGTCAGTTGTTGGTGTGTTTTCATAAAGATTCGTCTTTTTAAAGACGTGTGGCCCGAGCGGGTTTCCGTCCCTGTTACCACGGTAACAAGCTCTACATACAAAGCAACCAAACAAACTCACATGGTTTTGATAATAAAAACAATTTCTGTGAACGATTAATTTGTGAGAAATGCAGGGGAAAGCTTCACAATAAAAGCCAAGTCATTTTTTTTATCTATATAATGTTTAGGTCTTTTCTATAGTTCTTTACAGATCCCTCAAAAAACACATATGCATGAGATAATTTTCTGACTTTACAGTGACTAACTTGGAGTGAGTAATTTTGTGATCAATATAATCTTTGTATTGTCTCTGTTATTTGCTGAGATATTTTGGAATATGTTTTTTTTTTTTTTTACCATATTCTAAAACGTAATAGTCTGGAGCTAAACTGGCAAGTAATGTTTCCACCAAACACACATTTTTCAAATTTATTTGAAAAATCTGTTGTGTGTCGTTGAGTTGTTTTGCACAAACACACATACACACACACACACACAGAACTTTAAAATAAATGCAATAAAAAAGCCTTTTGGGGCTTTATGCTGTGGTTTAATTTAACTTAAAGGGGAATTATGTTTTTTTCAACCCGGGCCCTATGTTTATAACTGTGGGTGTAAATTAATCTTTCAAAAACTTTTGGAATCGTCTCAGTAGATCACCTCCACTGGGAGCCCTGACACGACGGCAGTGGTCACAATGTAATCTAATGGGGCAACTGCGACAGTCCATGAAATGTCCACAAAATTGGTCTTTGCTAATATTCCTGCAACATAACACATCAACAAAAAGTCTCCTTCTCAACTGTGGAGCTGCTCGTTCTCCCCCCTGTGCTTGTGGCATTAGTCCTTTTCCTCATTGACTCTTAGCATCTCTTCACTTTTATACTCTTTAGGGAAAAAGATTCAAATTCAAACTACTATTTCTAATCCTAATTCTCATGTTTCCACCGTCCTGCAACAATCCCAGTTTCACGAGACCTGAGAGTGAGACTCGTGTGTGATGTCGCTGCCAAAGAACCAGAGAAACAATTCCCTCTTTTCTCTGGTGGAAATAAAAGTATTTTTAGTGGACATTTGATGGACTGTCGCAGTTGCCCCATAGGATTCCATTGTGGCCACAGCTGTCGTGTTGTGGCAGCTGTTGAAAACAATCTACTGGACGGATTCCAAAAGGTTTTGTGAGGCAATTATTTACACACCACCATTTATTAATTCAGGGCCAAGGTTAAAAAATAGCTGAATTCCCCTTTAAGAGGACAGTTGGGCCTGAGTGGAGGAGTGAGCTCCACTGAGTGGTGGTCTAGTTTAAGTTATCCGACACTTCCTTTCTCTGGACCCTGTGTAGAACTGTTGGACCGTGACGCAGGTTTTCGAGCCGCTTGTGATTCTGATTTCACAGGTCTCATGTTCGGTGTCTTGTCCGATGCAGAGTTAACCTGAGTTCAATTCTCCGGCTGTTTGACATTCAACAGCGTCTTTGTCCGCCGACGCTGTGCTTATGCATTAATGAAGTTGTGTAACCGCGGCTGCACACTTCAGGCATACTAAGGAGAATTTGTTTTGGCCTGAGCCCAGTTCAGGTTCATTCACTGATTACATAATAATTCAGCCATTCTCTGTTTGGCTCCACTGCAGCTTGGCTCAAAGATCGATCCCCGTTAGAGAAGTGCAGAGTGAACGCCTTTAAATTCTCTAAAACAGGAGGGAACGATGAGCTGAAAACAAAACTTCCCCCCAAAGCATCAAATCTGAGTGTTGGACCAGAGCGATGGCGACCTTTGATGACCTGCTGGAGGAGGCCGGCACGTTCGGCCGCTGTCAGAAGCGGATCTTCGCTCTGCTCTGTCTGCTGTCGCTGCCTTTTGCAGGCGTGTACGTCGGCATCGTGTTCCAGGGCTTCACCCCCGATCACTGGTGTCGGGACCACGCGGTGGTGGAGCGGAGGCAGGCGTGCGGCTGGAGCCTGGCGCACAGTCGCAGGCTGACGCTGCCTCAGGTCAACGGCTCTGGAGCCGTGCAGCTGAGCAGCTGTGAGCAGTACGAGCTGGACTGGAACAGCACCTCGCTCACCTGCGACTCTCAGGAGCTGGACCTCGGGGGAGTCCCTGTGTCCACATGCAAGGTGAGAGCTCTCAGGTTGTTTCTACCTCCACCAGATGTTGTGTTTCCAACTGTGTGTTTGTCTCTAAGCAAGACTACACAAAAACATCTGGACTGCATTTAGACTTGGAGAAAAGACATTGTTTGGCTCAGGGTGGAAGAATTTACATCTTGGTGAAGATCCAGGTCAGGAAGTTTCTGAAGCATTTACAGATGTTATTGAGTTCCCAGGGAATGATTTGTGGAATTTGATTCAACGAATCAGGCAAATTTCAGAGAATGATATCGATTAGTTTGTTTTAGGTGTTTAGTGTTTTTTTGTATTTCACGTAACGTCTCCTCCTCTGAACCCTGATGTTCTTAAAGCCCTCAATGAAAACAGAGCTTTCCTGAGGTGAAATACAGTCGCCCACTCTCTGGGCAGTGGCGTGCACAGAATTTCAAGATGTCACGGGCATCCGGTCGAAGGCTCCTTCCCCAATTTGATTTTAGCGATGTTTCCATCTGTTCTGATCACGATGTTCTGTCCTTGTCTTTCAGGATTCCTGGGAGTATCAGTATGAAGGGAGGAAATCCTTCGTCACAGAGGTGAGGGTTGATTTTAATTCACCACAAAACTGAACTGACAAATCCAATCTGTCTCAGACGTGATCACATGTAAACCTTCTTCCCTCTTGGTCCCAGTTTGACCTGGTGTGTGAGGACGGCTGGTTGGTGGACATGTACCAGGCCAGTCTCAACGTGGGCTTCCTCGCCGGCAGCTTCGCTTTTGGATACTTCGCTGACAGGTGAGGTCCCGACAGTCCCACAGATTCACAGAAACCGTTACGATGTCGGATCAGATGCATCCTCCCCCTGATCCGTCAATAGGGGCCGAGCATCGTATTTCAATCTAGAGCCACGTGTCAATCGGAAGAACTTTCTCCAGGAACTTTGCATGTTTTCTCTCCGTCCGCAGGTTTGGCAGAAAGATCAGTTTCCTCATATCTAACATCCTGAACGCCATCGCCGGGCTGCTGCTGGCTGTGGCTCCGAACTACATCTCCATCCTGGTGTTCAGGACCGTCTTCGGCTTTGCAGTCAAAGGCGGCTGGATGACGTCCTACGTGCTGCGTGAGACTCTCACCAATTAAATATTCAAGTTAAATGAGTTAAATCTTCTCAACAGTTTTTGCAGTTAGAGATATGGTACCGTGTGATTGGTTGATCAGTAATATTGGGTTAAGATTTGTGATTCTCACAACTCACGATGAACTTTGTGCTCCGTCCTGGAACAAACTTCCAAATGAGACTTTGACTCAGGTTCAGTAAAGTGATGATACACTTGTCATCGTCTTCTCTGTCAGTGACGGAGATCGTGGGAGTGGAGCACAGACGGACGGTGGGGATCCTGTACCAGATGTTCTTCAGCGTCGGCGTCCTCCTCCTCCCGCTGCTCGCCTACTTCATCACCGACTGGCGCTGGCTGCAGGTCGTCATCTCCGCCCCTTATGTCCTCTTCCTGTCCTACTACTGGTGACAAGCTTCATATTTACATGTTGTCGTTTTGTGTGTTTGAGGAGGAGTTTCCTTTATTATCTTATTCTTAATATTTTAACTCACTTATTTATGTCTATACAAACTCATAGATTTGGTTGTTATTCGGCCCCTTGTCTGTGTTTTAAGGACGATTCCATTAAAAAAATCTCCTTATTAATGAAGAGCATCATCTTCATCACCTGTTTTTCCTTAAATATATTATGAAATCAAATTTCACACACTTATAAATATCAGTCCCCTAAATAGATCCATGCATTTTTTTTGAGAAATTGTCAATCCTTTATCGCAATATTAAAGGAAGTGATATTTATAATTTATATTTGTATTATATTTTTTCTTTCTTTCATGTCTCATCCTTCCATTAAGTTTCATTTAAATCCATTTAAATAGTTTCTGAATATCCTGCTGATAATCAAACAAATAATCAAACCTACAAACTCACAGACAGGGGGTGAAAACATAACCAACTCTCTCCTCTGCTGTAAGCGATTTCATAAAATCACCTGAATTTAATTACTAATAAAAAGTAAAGAAAGAGTTTAGTTTAGTTTCCTTCAGCAGCAGATGTGTTGGTGAGAGAGATTCTCTCTGTGGTTCAGGTTCATCCCAGAGTCTCCGCGGTGGCTCGTCTCCCAGAACAACTCCCCCAGAGCCCTGGAGATCACTGAGGCCATGGCCAAGGAGAACAAGAGGAAACTCACCAAGACCTTCGAGGTGGATCCATCGAGCAGCTTTCAGATAAATGCCCTGTGTCTATTTCACTGTTTCACACATGGCTTCTTGTTCCAGACGCTGTCTAGTGAGGAGGGCGACTCCTCCTCCGCCTCGCTGCTGGACCTGATCAGAACCCCGAACATGAGGAAACACACCTTCATCCTCATGTTCAACTGGTGAGACTTCCTGTAAAATCACGATTCATCACCTGGACCCAGGAGATGCTGAGTCTCATTGGCCCTCTGCAGGTTCACCAGTGCTGTGGTGTATCAGGGCCTCATCATGCGGGTGGGGATCGCCGGAGGAAACATCTACATCGACTTCCTCATCTCTGGACTGGTGGAGTTCCCCGCCGCCTTCCTCATCCTCTTCACCATCGAACGTGTCGGCAGGCGTCTTCCCTTCGCTGCCGCCAACATCGTCGCCGGAGCCGCCTGCTTCATCACGGCTTTTATTCCCGACCGTGAGAAAAACTCTTGGATTCTGTTTTGTCCTTTTCTTGCTTCTAACGGAGGAAACTTAAAGGTTCAGTGTGTAAGATTCAGGTGAAAGGTCGTATCGGCAGAAACTGAATATAATATGATACTAGTGATGTTTTCACTAATGTTTAATCATCTAAATTGTACAAATTGTTGTTTTCTTTACCCTCAAATGACCCTTTATATTTAAATACTTTATATTTAAATACTTTATATTTACATCAGGAGTGGCTCCTCTCTACGGAGGCGGCCATGTTTCTTTTACAGTAGCCCAGACTGGACAAACTAAACCTTTTGAGTTTTTATTGAAGCTTCCACAGGTTCTCCTTCATATTTGAAATGTAACTGCTCTTGTGTCTCTGTTGGGGTCAGACATGTTCTGGTGGAAGACGGCGGTCGCCTGCGTCGGGCGGCTCGGTATCACCATGGCCTTTGAGATGGTCGTGTTCGTGAACACCGAGCTCTACCCGACGTTCGTCAGGTGAGGTCGACTCCATCGTCTCCGCTTCTCACGCTGATGATGAAGCTGAAGGTTATTAATCTGTGTGCAGGAACCTGGGAGTGTCGGTTTGCTCCACGCTGTGTGACGTGGGCGGCATCGTGGCTCCGTTCCTGCTCTACAGACTGGCTGTCATCTGGCTGGAGCTGCCACTCATCATCTTCGGTAGCTTTTCTTTTAGAGGATTTTAATTTCACAGGAGAAAGATGAACGTTCAGCTTCTTAACAAGTGGGGAAAGGACTCGTACGTGTCGCAGAACCCCACTGCGATTTAAAATCACTGGATTCTTTTTAAAACTGAGCAGTGAAGCTGGAAGTTTGATTCAGTTTTAACTCTTCGTGTTGTTTCTCAGGAGCCGTGGCGTTCGTGGCCGGAGGTTTGGTTCTGCTGCTTCCAGAAACCAGAGGAGTTCCTCTGCCTGAGACCATCGACGACATCGAGTTTCCTCACAGGTGAGACTTCCTCAAAACATGAAACTGTTTCTTCTCATTATCCTCATCAAGTACTCTGATGTTTTATTTAAGCAAAATACTTCTAATGCAGAATGTCCCACTGGATTATTTGTTATTGTTGATTTATTCCCATGTAAACCACATTTATATGGTTTGGTTAAATTTAATTAAATGTTTTTCTCAACACCTTATATAAGTACAATTGTTTTTTTGTATGTAAGCTGTTTATTAAATACTGAGGTGTAAAAAATAGAAATACTGAATTAAAGAATTACTTGCGAGTAATTTACTTTTCACCACTGGCAAAACATTTTATAGCAATTAATTAAAGATTTAGATAAATAAGATGACTGATGCCTAATTTTGGAGTAAAATTACACATGTTTCATTTGATTTATAAATACGAAAAACATCATATAACTATAATCAACCACTGCAATAATTGTTGCTTAAAACAAATTTTAACAGGAAAGCTTTTTATGTCTGAGTTTTAACTGGTTTTAATGGGTGTTGTTTGTTTTCATTATGAGTTATGATTGATTGACTTCTATCAAATCTTGATGTTGTCTACAGGAATTATTAAGAACGTGTTTTTATTTACTATTAATGAAATACATTTGTTTTTGCTTCCAGGAGGAAGGAGAATCTGCTGGAGAACCAACAAACAAAGAAACTTTTAAAATCCGACCTGACGAGCAACAAGGAAACAACAAGTGTGTGATTGTGTTTGATTTTGTGTGTGTGTGTGTGTATGTATGTATGTGTGTGTGTGTGTTCATTTTGCTTTTGCAACAACATGTTGACATGTTGATGAAATCAAGGAAGTAGTTTTTTATACAATTTCTATAAAGTGTGACTTCCACATTTCCTTTGTATCAAGTTTTATTTTTCAGCTCTTACAGAAAACACATGTTTACATTTTAAGACCAGGACTTTGCTTATTGTGCTTCACTTTAATTTCACTTCAGCTCCAGTGACACTTTGTTCACATCAGAAAATACCAAACAAACACGTCAGCACATCTTCAAAAATCAAAAATCAAAAATCAACCACTGCCTGTGACGTGTTTGAAGCTGTTTGGGTGGAAAGTTTAGTTTTTTATTTAATTGGCTTGGATGGTTGCCTCGATCCAGTCCGTGAACTTGGAGACTCGAGCGTAGACGCCGGGTTTCATGGCGTTGGCGCATCCCAGACCCCAGGAGGTGACGCCCTGCAGGATGTACTTGTTCTGAGCGGTACACACCAGAGGGCCGCCGCTGTCGCCCTGCGGAGACAAACACACACATGACGACGGTTTCAACTTCAGTCAGACAGGAAGGAAACACTGTTAAAGCAGGAAGGACAGTTTAAAATCTTTAAATGAGAAGTGACTTAAGATGTTTGCAGGTAAAAACTGAATCATTCCTAAAATAACTGCAGAAAAAAAACAATCTTGTTGAGTCTTTTACTCTGAATTGTCTGAAATCACAGTTTGGATGATGTAATTGACGGTTCAATTTTATTTGTAAAGGACCAAATCATAACATTCATCATCTCAAAGCACTTCACAAAAGATCAAGACCTTAAAATTATAAAGAAACTCAACTCTTTCCACTGTGAGAAAACAGTTCTCTAATGCTTTTACTTTTAATTTGACAATATTAATTTACTGGTCTGCAATTCTGTTATATTTTCCTTCCTCCCTTTCTTTTTAAATATTTTTTATTACAAGGGGAAATGCTGGTTAGAAATCAACCAGTAGAATCAAGTGGTTCTCGTTTGGTACCGGGCAGCTGTTGGCTCCTCCCTCGTTTCCAGCACACATCTCGTGGTCTTTGACTCGTCCGTTCAGAAATGACGGACGGTTACAGATCTTGTTCCCGATCACATACAAAACATTTTCCTTCAGGAGGCCCTCGCCCCCCATACCTGCAACACACACTTCCTGCTGTTATCCACCATCATCATCATCATCGTTTACAAACATTCATCATCATCAAGATTCCCCTCCAGTGTGAGAGAGAGTTCATTCGAGTTGTTTTACAGGAATAAAGATGTTTTTATCGACACATTCACTGTGTTAGATCCAGTGTGTGTGAGTGTGTCTCAAGTATTTATTCATACTAACAGATATTCAACTTAAATCATCTCATTTAAATGTTGTTAAACCACTTAGCTCGCTGTTCATCTTTCTACTTATGTATTTTATTTACAGGATATTGTGTCTCACAAAAACAAATAAATATGTGATAAAACATGTTCATTTTCTTATCAATAATTCTTCAATATCTTCAGGGTCCAAAATAAAATCAATAAATTACCTGGAAAAGGCTCTGATGTAAATTGAAGATTAATTTGACGCTTTTACTCTTTTGGTTGTTTTCCATCACAGCCAGTGATCCTGTTTTATTTTTTCAGACATTAAGAAATAAAATAAATGAAACTGTAACCAGCTTCAGTTTTACACATAGTGAGGATAAAGTTTTTCCTGTTCCGTGAAATAAGCTTTTGAAGAAGTAAAAACCAAAACGTCGTCACTTTCCAAAGACCTCGTTGGGTTTAAAAATGAAGCAGGTCCCCACAAAGACATCAGCACAAACACGTACTGTACCTTGAGTTTCCCCCCATCCAGTGACGTAACACTCGGTTCCAGTGGGGACGACGTAATCCTTGTCTGGGAGACACACCGGCAGGACTTTGTCGTTTATTAGAGCCGGACTGAAAACACAACATCACTCTCAATACACAGTGAAGAGCATTTTATATCCTGGTTAATCATTTAATCTGTTAAACACACGTCACGAGCTCAAGCTGACGTCCTCAAACTGCTTGTTAAGTTTAAACGGACCAAAAATACAGAGAGGTTTTATTTACAGTGACGTAAAAGCAGGTTTATGTTTTATATGAATATAAATTAATTTATGTTGGGATCAATTCAACTCAACCGATTTAGTTAGTAATTAAAACATTCTAAAGAATTTTAAGTCCGATCAAAGTGGACAAACGCACTGTTTCATGTTTTTTTCGTTACACTTTTGCTCATGTTTTTTATTTTGGGAATAAATAAAATCTCTAGTCTAAATGCTAAAAATCCAAAAGTTGACTAATTACAGTTGCAAAGCTGTGATTGGACAATTTGGGAAAATGTAAATAAAGATTGATGACGTAACACCTCCCCAAAAGAACAATTTACATCGCCCCCTGGTGGCTGGCTGCTGTATAGGTTATAAGCGCTGCCTCCTCCATGTTAGCAGATGGGACATGAGCCAAACTAAAAAGCTGGAGTACACGTCAAATACCTTTTTTCTCAAAGATTGATTGACAGCTGAGGACTGACACGTGATTGGTTGAGCTTCTTTATCGGCGGGAACCCACCGGCATGGCTCCATTCAGGAAGTGCATCCATCTTTATTTACAGTCTATGTTTTCAGCCCTAAATTTGCATATATTATCCGTAAAAGTGGTCAAAGCATTAGCTGTGCTGTATCTGCAGAAGCAGTAAATGAGTAACAGTTGTAGTGTCAGTGTATCTGAGGTGGTTCGAGGATCAGTCCTGTGTTCACCTCTCCAGTTTGAGCAGAGCGATGTCGGCTCCGTTGGGTCCCAGCACAAGTTTTTCCAGCCTCCTCTCCTGTTTGGACGTCTCATTGGCTAGCTCAGTGTGGACTCCCAGGACAATCAGGTACGCTTGAGGCCGCCTGGACCTACGGTACACACACACACACACACACACACACACACACACACACACACACACACACACACACACACACACACACACACACCAGTTATCCAGTGGCTGTTTTACTGCAGGATTTGGTGTTCAGATGTGTCTGAGTCTCCCTGACCTCTCCAGGCAGTGTGCAGCCGTGAGGACCCACTGACGGTGAATCAGAGTTCCTCCACAGAAATGTATTCCCATACTGGTGGAAAGAGACAAACCATGATAGATTAAAGCTGGACGGTATAATTACATCATGTTTTTGTGAATAATGATTTAGTGTTGGTGTACTCACCTGGTCCTGAGGCTGATCTGCCACGGCCACGAGTGAGCTCTCGATACGCAGTGTCCGATTATACGACTTAAACAACGCCTGGGTTTGATGACTGGTGAACCGCATTTCAGTCCAACTGCAAAGAAAGATCGGTTATTCAGTGTTATTTAATCTTTACCATAGGTTGGAAGGATCTTGTTAAGTTTGACCAGAGGGTGGAGCCAGAAATCAAAATGTTAGGTAGCCAGGCCATTGACAACTAACTAGCTAACCAAAAGTGAAGGCCAACCATCTGGATCGCCCCCTGGTGTTCAGCTGCAGTATAGGTCACAGACCTTGCCTCCATGTTAGTATTTTTTTTACGTCGTTCTGATCGTACCACCTTGGTTCTGATAATGTTCACGTACCACAGTCAGGGATCTGACAGTAGTCCCACTTCTTGTTACTGTCGGTAGTGTAGCACCACGGCCCGTTCACGTCGTTATCTGGGTTTCTGCAGCTCTGACAGTGACAAACAAGGAGATAATCAGGACTTCGCCAGCTGTCGACATTAATTTCAATAACGAGATGTCTACAGGTCTGAATGCAGCACACTTACATTTCCCTCCAGGCCCTTGGTGGGGTGGGACTCTGGGGTGAAGCTGTTGTGTTGGCGAGGACTCTGAGCGCTCCAGGCCTGGCAGGTCACACCCAGGATAGTGATGGAGGTTGGACCTTGGTATGTTCCTCCATTTCCAATCTTACAGTCTGACACAGAAACACAAAGAGAAGCCAGGGGGTGAATATAGGATAAAAAAAAATTACAATCAATCTCAAACTCTGACAGACGAGTTGACTGACCTGTCGCTGTTGGGGCCTGGGTGACGGTGGAAGGGGTTTGGGTCACACTGGGTTTGAGTGGGGGTGCTCCTGAAGGAATGACAGCACATTTTTCCAAGTTGCAATACTCCCAACGGACACGAGGGTCCATAGTGTAACACCAGGGAGCTCGGTCTCCTTCTGGGTTCCTGCACAGATTCCTCCTGAGGTCCCTGTGAAAAGAGAAACTCTGGAACATCAGGGCAGCAGGTACCAGTACCCTTTGTATTTTCAGTTGCAGTTTTACAAGCCTGAGAATGTTGGCAGGTGACCCCCCTGCTCCTAGGCCTAGGGGAGGCTTTCACATGTAAATGACAATGCTGTGAGCTTTACAAATGCAAATCAGGATAGTTTCACTCAGTGGTGCAGAGGTAACACCTTTTTCTAAAAGGTACTAACTAAGGTACCAACTAAAATATCTGGGGTAAGTACACCAGGCTTAAAGTAAATATAAAATCTGAAATTGTAGCTTATATAGATTTCCCTTACGTAAGTAAGTGTGCTATAATGAATTACATTGTATACCATGAGCAAAGGTCAATGCTATGAAAAAAATTAGAAACAGTGCAATTTATTTCAACATTTGCCTGTCAAGCTCATCCAAGATAATATGTTGTAATGGAGAGAGGGGCACCACTGTACAGTTTTCTAAGAGAAGTCTTTCTGCTGACACCAAAACACTGTACTTCACATAAATCAGTTGTGTCATCGCGTGTCAAAGTTCCAACCATTTGTCCTCCCAAAATACTGGAGAACTCAGCACCATATTCACATGTCCATGGCATGCTAAGCTGTTGACTCTGCTGAAATTGCCTCATAATTTGAACTTCAATTGTCCTATTGTTGTTATTAAACTTTCTCAGTATTCCATTAAAACACTCAACACTTTTATCCAAAGCGACTTACAATAAGTGCATTCAACTATGAGGGTACAAACACAGAACAGCAAGAATCATGTAAGTACATTAACTTAACACCAGAAAGAATAAACTGGTCCTCAGTCACATACTCATCCCATATAAATGTGAAGTACAATTTAAAAACTGTTATAACCGCTGCTTCAAAAGTGAAAATGTCATTTGTGAAGTTTTACTCTGAAAACATCCGTTCCTGAAGATGCCACGTCAGTCGTTAACGTCATCACGTTGGGGCTGGTCCAATCACAGCCTTGTGAATGAAGCGTCTGTCTCCCACAGACAAGAAACTACCGGCTCGTGTTTTGCGTGGCGAGTCGAGGCGGAGAAGACGGGCGCACAATCCCAAAATTACGGTAAGAGCTAAGCTACAGAGAGAAGCCATTGCTAACTGCTAAGCTAACTGTTAGATCTGAATAGCGAGAAAGTTGCTAAAAGAAGAAGAGAGCATCGAGTGCTTGAGCAGAACGAGTGCATGTTTAAATATGTACAAACTGCCTAAATTTAAGAGTTTGTTCTCGTTAAGTTTTTTCATAAACGTAACTTTTTGTCCGGTTGTATTTTATAGGAAACTGTCCGTCGTCTTCACACCTCTGAGGCAAATGGCCGGCGCCACGAACCGGAGCGAGGGTAAGATTAAAGAAGAGACGCGCTGTGCTGCTTAAAATACATTCTCCAGGTTTACTTTATCTGATCTATTTCATCATTGTGTTTTCACAGCCTGAGCCCCCCCCCCACACACAACGAGGCAGTCACTGCACATTTGGCCGAGACTCTAGCTGCAAGTCCGGATTTGCAGTGTGGAAAAACGCCATTGTCTGCAAGTAACTGTTTAGTAAATGTGTTTTTTTACTGTGGATCTTCCAACGGTGATGTAGCGAGGCTATTTCTGTTTATTAATAATATACTCATGTTACTCATGTTGTTTTCCAGCTGCCTGTACTAAGACGTACTATGAGCCAGTATGAAGGAACTTCCCGTACATCCAACCGGAGTTTGCAGCTCTTGCAGCAGCATTGAGAAGTTCAGGAGTCGACAGAGAAGAAAGAGGGTAAGATTAGATTTATTAGATCATTTTTCAGTTACATGTGTAGGTGTATGTTGTCATTGAACTGTGCTAATTGTACTGAATGTGTTTACAGCTGATTGAAGCGGGACAGATGACATGGATCCATCCTTCCACAGCCAGGAGCTCACGACCTGTGTGCCACACTTCAAAGAAGACTGGAAGCTACACTGGATCTCACAGCTACACATCACAGACGTCTACACACTGGAGCAGATTCGGACAGAGTCCCACAGAGAACTTATGACCCAGAGGCGGCAAAGAGACATGTCAACCTTCACCTGATTTATTTTTCACTGGCACAGTTGTGTTTGTACAATATTTGTGCTGCATGTAAATAAAGCTTTGACTCAACATATACCTTGTTAATGTTTTTTCCCCTCTACAATATGTTCAACATATAACATCAAGCATCACATGAATGAATGTATAGTCTTCAGTAACTGCAGTGCTTTTGGTAAAGGCTTACTAATAATTAATAATATATATTATTTAATAATATATATATTAATATATAAATTATTAGTAATAATAACTATATTAATTATTAATATTGTGTGGGAGGGGTTTACCCACATGTGTATTATAATGACCCAGGGTGACCAATAGCAACAGATCTAGCAGCCAATCACAAGTGACTATTCGTTTCAAAGGTCTGTGGTGTTTGGACCTGGTTTTTGTGAGACAACACTTCGGTATCACATGTTCAGTCAAAAGCCTGAAGCTGCATGTTCCTCCAGGACTCAGTCCCCCAGGGGCCATCAAAAACCAGAGCAAGGAACTCAGTCTCCCAGAGGGCATCAACTTCACACAGAGGTGTGAAACCCCCCCAGGGACACAGGTTTCAACTCCCATTGGTCACTCTGGACCCCATGACCTGTGAGGTCACCGGGCCAATATAAGGCCTGGTCTCCCCCTCTTCTGTCTCTTCCTACGATCCTTCCACAGGAGGGAAGGCTGTCGAGCCTCTTCTCCAGCTCACATCTTCTCTTCCCATCCAACTCTTCGAGAGGAGCACAAAGGTGCAGCTTCCAGCTCATCTCACCAAGGAAACCTCCTCGCACTCCAAGCTCTACCAACCCTTCAAGCAGCGACTCGATGTCCTGCTGGAAAACTTCAGCCAGCAACTGAGCTGCACAGCTCAACAGAATCACTAAGGCGGGAGCCACAAACCAGCCAGAAGACTTCACAGGACTGCGAACTGCACAGCAACTTCCTTTTCCCCCTTCCCACGGACGGGTAACACAACTGGGCTTAATAATTATACTAGGCTAAGCAAGACTGTTTATTCGATTCTGTGTGACGTTTATAAGTTTGATTTGTGGTGTTGTGATATTGTGGTTACAAGTTGTTGAGAAAGTTAATGTTAGTTATGCTCTTCAGTCCTTCCGTGCATGCATCTAGCAACTTTGTCTAATTTGGCACACACACAGACACACGCATAACTCTCACCTCATTATCTCTACAGGTCGTAAACATTCCAATAGGTGGGGGACGGGTGTTATCTCTTTGGCCAGCGACCATCTTGAAAGCACGCTGACTCACACAGACACACGCACATACCTATCTTTGTTTAGTAATTACACCGTTAGTAATTTGTGTTTTTATACTTTATTATATTCATAATAAATGTTTTTCTTACACAAATGTTTTTTCATTAATGTTGCATAAGTGAATTTTGCCAACCTCTACACTGTCAAGAACTCCATATCCTTCAACTTAGCTAACTATCTATATGGTAATTTTGGTTATAGTTATTAATTTAATTGTGAATCAGAGTTCCAAATTTGTAGTTAGTACCTTTATGAGACTTAATCAATAAATTGGCTATCTTTTCCCTTCCTTTGAAGGGTGGTGCCCCGAGGTAACTTTAATCAATTAAAGTTATTATTTAATATTAATAATAAAATATTAATATTTAATATTTAATTTTGATAACCAAATTTATTGAATGCCGAAAGGCACACCATTTTATGGTATCGCGTTTATTGCATTATGGCACAACAGTGGTTTCATCCAATGGTGAAGTGAGATAAGTTCTCACAAGCGATTTCGCTGCGATTCATATGCCAATTAGATAACACCTACGCTCCGCGACTCCCCAGCGTATTCATTTCACATATTCATTGTTTGCCATTAAAAACTCCTCTCAGCTTTACTGGAGGTAATTGACCGACTCACGCTGCGGGGTACGCCTGTGGAGTCTTCACGTGGCTGTGAGGAGTCGTGGCGCTCCAGCTTTGACATTTCTTTCCGCTGATGGTCTCTGATGTGAGGCCACGATAACTCGTTCCATCGCCCACGTAACAGTCGTCCTCCTCTGGGAGGATCATGGGCTCGTCTGAGGGACACGAGAATACAGGCTATATTGCGGTATTTACAGTTTTAACAATTTAACTCATTATTTTAAACTCCTTTGTCTTGATCGTTTACAAAGTACATCCGTCACCACTATCTGTCACGACTTCAGCCAGATCTTAACAGTTTCATTGTTTGTTTTCTTATTTTGTGCATCACTAACTCTCATGTCATTTCAGATGTCAGCCACTCCCTTCTGCTCTGCATCACGTCGTCACACGGATCCCATTGCCTGCCCCACCCCAGACTCACCTGCTTTCCATTAGTCATTAGTCACCCAGTATATCTACCAGCTCATTCCTTTGTTCTCTGCCAGATCGTCTAGTGTGTTAGTGCCTAGCCTTCCAGCGATTTCCCTGCTTTATCTGTTTTGCCTGATCTCATCTCTGACCTGCTTTCTGGACCCTGGATTCCCTTTTGCCTGCTCCTTATTGGATTTGTTTGCTACCTGACTGACTACCTGGCTTTTGACCCACGGATCGTTCCAATAAATCCTGAACTCTTGTATTCCCGTAAACCTGTTTCTGTGTCGTGCTTTTGGGTTCACGCTTGAAATTTTGCCCACCCTGACACTATCTAAAACATTATTGTTTTCAGTTGCTTCCATTAATCATTACTTCAGAAAATCAGGGGTTCCCAAACTTTTCCGCCCCCAACCCCTGAATTAACAGTGTCACACACTTGGGACCCTGTTGGATACTGATTCTAAACAAATCACCTACATGCACAAGTTTCCATTTGTTATAATCACCTCAGCGGTTATGTGGGGACAAAAAGAAGGCTGATGACATATCTTCTATTTTAATGGTTTTATTTTAAATTTCTCTCGACTTTTGTAACAACTGTAGCTAAAATATTCTATTTTTTATTGTTCTCTAAATAATAATTGATTTATTGAAATCATCCCACAAACCCCCACATGATCCTGACTCCTAGATTGAGAACCACTGCTATAAATGATATCTTATACCAACTAACGACTGTAATATGTTACTCAGTTTTCCTCTGAAACTCCTGCAGCTGTAAGTCCATCACATCACAGATGTCTGGTACCTGGACCGGCTCCACAGCTCGGCACCTTGCAGTACTCCCAGCGAGTCTCGGCGTCGGTGGTGTAACACCAGGGCATCCTCTTGTTGTCAGGGTTACGACAGTAGTTGTTATCCAGGCCTCTGACAAATAAATACATAAATACGCCGTCACCAGGAAGAACATAAACTAAGATGTTATGTTTTCATTTTGAACTTCTTCGTGTTTAGTTTGAACGACTCATCTGTGGTGTTGTTGTTGTGTCGTTAATGTGAGCTCGTACTTGCAGGGGTAGTTATCTGGGGTGCGGTTGTGTCTTTGTGGCGTCTGGGCCGACCAGCTCTGGCAGGTTTTGCCGGACTCGGTCACAGATACGGTGCCTCGGTAGGCTGCGCCCTCATTGGTGGCACAGGTCAGCTCCGGGACGATGGTGGGAGGCTCGGAGGCTGAGGACAGAGGACGAGACGGGTCGGTGAGAACATGTCCACACCATGTCAGTTATTTTCTTCCAGAATCAGCTGTATTATCTATGAAATTCCTGTTATTTGTTTTTATGGTTTTCTTATATTTAATGAGACACTGAGTCATAATCAGGAAAAAGAAGCATTACTTTCATCATCAATTATCATATCTATCAATCGATTAATGGTAAAACACTAAACTTTGACCTGAGAAATGATTATTAGATTAATCTACTAATCGTTGCAGCCGTAATTATATCGTAGAAAATGTAAAAAAAATGATGAAAAAAGTCAATTTTCTTTCAAAAGTGGCAGAAACAAGTTTCCATATCATGTTTCTCTGGATGAATTGACTCTGGTTTTGCCTTTAAATGACTTCTATGCTGAATATTTATATCTTTTGTCGGCTATATCGGGATTTTATATTTTTTAATAGCGTTTTAAAAACACAGGAAGGCTTACTGCAGCGGGGAATGGAGCAGAAGTCCCATCTCTTGGATGAGCTGGTGGTGAAGCACCAGGGTCGGGGGTCTCCATCAGGGTTTCTGCAGTAATTCTGTTCAAGATACTTTTCTGGGAGACTAGAGAAAGGATTAAATAGGACTGTGTTCGCTTTAGAAAATCTCATGTGTGTGTATTGAATCTCAGTAAATCCTGCTAATGGTTGATTTGTAAATTCAGGTGTGGTTTGTGAGGTCGTACACGCGGGGGATGTATCCATGGTCGTGAGGTTTCTGGGAATCCCAGCGTTGGCAAGCGAAGCCGCCTTCAGTGGTGGAGATTTTTCCTCTGTAGTTCTCACCACTGCAGTGAATACACTCCTCTGTAGGACACACACACACACACACACACACACACACACACAATATTATTTTATTACTGTATTATAGATTATATAATAGAAGAATTGTATATACTTTGCTATATAAAAATATTATTATTATAACAGAAAACTTCCCCAACAAATGAATCTACAGCATAAATTCAAAGATTCCTCTCATTGTCCCAACGAAAATGATGCAGTTTTGTCCGGGTCCCTTTCTTTTTGTGAGATTCGAGTGTCTTTGGAGGCAAAAACACATTCATTTCAACATTTTCATTGATTTCTCAGGGAATAATTCACGGATCCTGATGTTAAATTAGGGGACTGTTGATAGTTTGCAGACTACTGAGTCCAAGTGTAATATTAATATCAATATCACCAACAGATCGATCTCACCAGTGCAGCTGGGTACGTTGCAGTGCTCCCACCGGGTGCTGGAGTCGGTGGTGTAACACCAGGGTCCCCCGCTGTCTCTATCAGGGTTTCTGCAGAAGTTAGAGTCCAGGTCTGCTCGGGGGTGATGTTCTGGTGTCATACTGCAAACAGACGAAAGATATGAAACGACATGATGATGTGATGTAAAATGATAAAACACGTGAATACATACTAATAAAACACGTGAATACATATAAAACACGTGAATACATATAAAACACGTGAATACATACTTCGGCACGTGTGGGAATTTCGCTTTCCATCTCTGACACGTCTTTCCTGTCTTTGATCTGGACTTTGTTCCTCTGTAATCTGTTCCCAGTCCATTCACACACTCCAGGAGGTATTCTACACAAGAAGAGAAAACAAGAACACAATCAGCATCACATCTGATCCCTGATTAAAATTAAACTGCTAATTAGGTGGAACGTTTGTTGACCTGCTCACTGTTGTAAATATTGATCTGCTAATCAAACTCATCAGACTACTCCCTCAAGTGAATCATGTGTCTGATGCAACTCGTGTTGTTTCATCCCCAAAGTGCTGTTGAACCTCCTCTCCACTGTGTTTGCAGACACAGTCCAAACATCGCTGATCACGCAAAACAGACTAAACATTAACCACAGTGTGATGAGGAGAAAACATCAAGTCTTGCCTTGTTTTTCATATAAAGCTGCACTGGTTCGACGCAGGATTGTCTCTGATTTGGAGTTTGCTGTTGCCGTCCAACACTCCTGATCCATTTCAACATACATGAATGACCTGTGAAAGAAACAGAGTCAGGTTGAGATGCTGAGGCTTGAATCAAGTTCAGCTGTTAAAGGTAAAATACACAGTGTGTGTGAACTTGCTTGCAGGTGAAGGTGGTTTCACTGTCACATTTGGTGGCACATTCAGCCACAGAGTTTAACGTGTACTGTCTCTTGTTCAGCGAGAGGATCCACGCCCCTTCGGTTTTGGCGTAGCCGATGACCTCTGTACCACTCACTAGAATCAGAATAAACATTTCACTGTCAAATATAATAAATAATAATAAACATAAGCTACATTCAGACTTAGAATTTTCGATTTTAGATCAGGCTGTAAACTTTTCTTAACATTTTTAAATGACTCCAATGGACCAACTTAGCGATGCTGCACTGTTATTAAGTTTACAGACGAGTCATGAGCCTTCTTAAAAAATATAATTCTCTAGGACCTAAGATTGAACCCTGGGGTACACCATAGTTGATATAAGCAGACAACAAGTTAGATTATCAGGTGGAAACTTTAACCCCAACACTCGGACACCAAAGGGTTAATTGAGTTGCCAGCTGTTATTACTGTGTCATCTGTCTTTTTAGTTTTTATTTAATTTTGTAGATGTGAATTAGAAGAACCACCGTTGGTACAGCCTGTTCCTTTTAGTATTTAGTCTTCAAATTTGGTTTTCATTTCTTTTTCTATATTTCCCCGATTCATAGTTGGAATTGGTTGTTTCTTACCAGTGCAGGTCAGGGCTCCCAGGAGGAGAGCTGCTGTGTACAGGTCCATGATGCGACCCCGAAACTAGCAGCTCATAGTCGACTCACTCACAGATGAACCTCCTGTTGTATTAATGGGTTCCTTTGGGTGCGTTGGGCAGACAAACAGGACAACTCAGCCGTTGGTCAATCATTGGCCGGACAAGGACGGCGACAGATGTCAAAATCGCGGTTTCTGGGACACAAAGTGTTACTTCGCAAAATCACAGTGGGTCGTCCTCTCTGTAAAGTTTTGAAAATCAACAACGTTTCCTCGAAAACTGTTCTGTTGCTTCTTTATGTAGTTACAGTAGATTTAGAAGAATTTTTCACATCATGCAACATTTTGTGATTTCTTATCGACACATTTTGCCGACACAGTTTGTACTTCGGCCGTCATTATGTGTAAATGTCCCTGTGTTGTGTTAAAAAGCTGCACGTTTAAACACGTATCTGTTGTAATGTCATGACGAAGTTCAGACCTGGTTTTTACTCGGGTGGGGGTGTAGGGGAGGTTTTATCAGGTAGAACAGACTAAATATGTTTGATTTGATAAAAGGGAAAGTTCGGAGATTTAGTCGCCTCGGGAAATTTTACAGTTTTCCCCAAATATCCCAGAGCAAGACACTAATAATCACTTCGGGACAGATGTTCAGTTGTTTTATGTCTTTAAAATAACACAATCGTGATAGCAGAGAAATCCAGATGTTGCCTTTTTCTAAGCGTTGTGTGACGGGCGGCCCTCAGACTTTTTAAAACCCCTGATCTGGATGAAATGAGATCAATGTATAAAGTTAATCTTCAGCTAAAGGGAACACATGTCCTCACCAGCAAACAGCAAACAGGTGATTACAAAGTTTAGACGGCTCCGTCTCGTAGGACAGAAGAACCAACGTTCAGTTTAATGTGTTCAAAAGATAAAAATACTTACATTTTAGCCTTTATTTAAATTCTTTAAAGTTGTTGAGATCCCTTTATAGTGCAATCAATTGATGCACGTTATTTATTCACATTTGTTATAAGGTTATTAATCTGTGTGCAGGAACCTGGGAGTGTCGGTTTGCTCCACGCTGTGTGACGTGGGCGGCATCGTGGCTCCGTTCCTGCTCTACAGACTGGCTGTCATCTGGCTGGAGCTGCCACTCATCATCTTCGGTAGCTTTTCTTTTAGAGGATTTTAATTTCACAGGAGAAAGATGAACGTTCAGCTTCTTAACAAGTGGGGAAAGGACTCGTACGTGTCGCAGAACCCCACTGCGATTTAAAATCACTGGTGTGACTTCCACATTTCCTTTGTATCAAGTTTTATTTTTCAGCTCTTACAGAAAACACATGTTTACATTTTAAGACCAGGACTTTGCTTATTGTGCTTCACTTTAATTTCACTTCAGCTCCAGTGACACTTTGTTCACATCAGAAAATACCAAACAAACATGTCAGCACATCTTCAAAAATCAAAAATCAAAAACCAACCACTGCCTGTGACGTGTTTGAAGCTGTTTGGGTGGAAAGTTTAGTTTTTTATTTAATTGGCTTGGATGGTTGCCTCGATCCAGTCCGTGAACTTGGAGACTCGAGCGTAGACGCCGGGTTTCATGGCGTTGGCGCATCCCAGACCCCAGGAGGTGACGCCCTGCAGGATGTACTTGTTCTGAGCGGTACACACCAGAGGGCCGCCGCTGTCGCCCTGCGGAGACAAACACACACATGACGACGGTTTCAACTTCAGTCAGACAGGAAGGAAACACTGTTAAAGCAGGAAGGACAGTTTCAAATCTTTAAATGAGAAGTGACTTAAGATGTTTGCAGGTAAAAACTGAATCATTCCTAAAATAACTGCAGAAAAAAAACAATCTTGTTGAGTTTTTTAGTCTGAATTGACTGAAATCACAGTTTGCATGATGTAATGGACCAAATCATAACATACATCATCTCAAAGCACTTTATAAAAGATCTAGACCTTAAAGGTATAGAGAAACTCAGCTTACTTTAATTTAACAATATTAATTTATTGGTCTGAAATTCTGTAATATTTTCCTTTCTTCCTTCCTTCTTTCCTTCTTTCCTTTTTCGAAGGAACTATGAGTTATTTATTTTTCAAGGGGAAATGCTGGTTAAAAAATTACAGACCAGTAGAATAAAGTGTTATAGCGGCACACTGTGATGCTTGTTTAGTTTTCTAAGTTTTCTCGTTTCGGTACCTGGCAGCTGTCGGATCCTCCCTCGATGTTTCCAGCACACATCTCGTGGTCTTTGACTCGTCCGTTCAGATACGACGGACGGTTACAGATCTTGTTCCCGATCACAGGGAAACCAGTTTCCTTCAGGATGCCCTCGCCCCCTGTACCTGCAACACACACTTCCTGCTGTTATCCACCATCATCATCATCATCATCATCATCATCATCATCATCATCATCATCGTTTACAAACATTCATCATCATCGTCATCAAGATTCCCCTCCAGTGTGAGAGAGAGTTCATTTGAGTTGTTTTACAGGAATAAAGATGTTTTTATCGACACATTCACTGTGTTAGATCCAGTGTGTGTGAGTGTGTCTCAAGTATTTATTCATACTAACAGATATTCAACTTAAATCATCTCATTTAAATGTTGTTAAACCACTTAGCTCGCTGTTCATCTTTCTACATTTGTATTTTATTTACAGGATATTGTGTCTCACAAAAACAAATAAATATGTGATAAAACATGTTCATTTTCTTATCAATAATTCTTCAATATCTTCAGGGTCCAAAATAAAATCAATAAATTACCTGGAAAAGGCTCTGATGTAAATTGAAGATTAATTTGACGCTTTTACTCTTTTGGTTGTTTTCTATCACAGCCAGTGATCCTGTTTTATTTTTTCAGACATTAAGAAATAAAATAAATGAAACTGTAACCAGCTTCAGTTTTACACATAGTGAGGATAAAGTTTTTCCTGTTCCGTGAAATAAGCTTTTGAAGAAGTAAAAACCAAAACGTCGTCACTTTCCAAAGACCTCGTTGGGTTTAAAAATGAAGCAGGTCCCCACAAAGACATCAGCACAAACACGTACTGTACCTTGAGTTTCACCCCATCCAGTGACGTAACACTCGGTTCCACTGGGGACGACGTAATCCTTGTCTGGGAGACACACCGGCAGGACTTTGTCGTTTATTAGAGCCGGACTGAAAACACAACATCACTCTCAATACACAGTGAAGAGCATTTTATATCCTGGTTAATCATTTAATCTGTTAAACACACGTCACGAGCTCAAGCTGACGTCCTCAAACTGCTTGTTAAGTTTAAACGGACCAAAAATACAGAGTGGTTTTATTTACAGTGACGTAAATAACACCTCCCCAAAAGAACAATTTCAATCGCCCCCTGGTGGCTGGCTGCTGTATAGGTTATAAGCGCTGCCTCCTCCATGTTAGCAGATGGGACATGAGCCAAACTAAAAAGCTGGAGTACACGTCAAATACATTTTTCTCAAAGATTGATTGACAGCTGAGGACTGACACGTGATTGGTTGAGCTTCTTTATCGGCGGGAACCCACCGGCATGGCTCCATTCAGGAAGTGCGTCCATCTTTATTTACAGTCTATGTTTTCAGCCCTAAATTTGCATATATTATCCTTAAAAGTGCTCAAAGCATTAGCTGTGCTGTATCTGCAGAAGCAGTAAATGAGTAACAGTTGTAGTGTCAGTGTATCTGAGGTGGTTCGAGGATCAGTCCTGTGTTCACCTCTCCAGTTTGAGCAGAGCGATGTCGGCTCCGTTGGGTCCCAGCACCAGTTTTTCCAGCCTCCTCTCCTGTTTGGACGGCTCATTGGCTAGCTCAGTGTGGACTCCCAGGACAATCAGGTACGCTTGAGGCCGCCTGGACCTACGGTTCATTACATTTACCAACACACACACACGCACGCACGCACGCACGCACGCACACACACACACGCACACACACACACACACACACACACCAGTTATCCAGTGGCTGTTTTACTGCAGGATTTGGTGTTCAGATGTGTCTGAGTCTCCCTGACCTCTCCAGGCAGTGTGCAGCCGTGAGGACCCACTGACGGTGAATCAGAGTTCCTCCACAGAAATGTATTCCCATACTGGTGGAAAGAGACAAACCATGATAGATTAAAGCTGGACGGTATAATTACATCATGTTTTTGTGAATAATGATTTAGTGTTGGTGTACTCACCTGGTCCTGAGGCTGATCTGCCACGGCCACGAGTGAGCTTTGGATACGCAGCCTCCGACAATACGACCAAAACAACGCCTGGGTTTGATGACTGGTGAACCGCATTTCAGTCCAACTGCAAAGAAAGATCGGTTATTCAGTGTTATTTAATCTTTACCATAGGTTGGAAGGATCTTGTTAAGTTTGACCAGAGGGTTGAGCCAGAAATCAAAATGTTACATAGCCAGGCCATTGACAACTAACTAGCTAACCAAAAGTGAAGGCCAACCATCTGGATCGCCCCCTGGTGTTCAGCTGCAGTATCACAGACCTTGCCTCCATGTTAGTGTTTTTTTTAGGTCGTTCTGATCGTACCACTATGGTTCTGATAATGTTCACGTACCACAGTCAGGGATCTGACAGTAGTCCCACTTCTTGTTACTGTCGGTAGTGTAGCACCACGGCCCGTTCACGTCGTTATCTGGGTTTCTGCAGCTCTGACAGTGACAAACAAGGAGATAATCAGGACTTTGCCAGCTGTCGACATTAATTTCAATATCGAGATGTCTACAGGTCTGAATGTGGCACACTTACATTTCCCTCCAGGCC
Source organism: Hippoglossus hippoglossus (assembly GCF_009819705.1). NCBI lineage: Eukaryota > Metazoa > Chordata > Actinopteri > Pleuronectiformes > Pleuronectidae > Hippoglossus > Hippoglossus hippoglossus. Next base: position 2,304,101 of record NC_047174.1, read on the forward strand.
CTTGGTGGGGTGGGACACTGGGGTGAAGCTGTTGTGTTGGTGAGGACTCTGAGCGCTCCAGGCCTGGCAGGTCACACCCAGGATAGTGATGGAGGTTGGACCTTGGTATGTTCCTCCATTTCCAATCTTACAGTCTGACACAGAAACACAAAGAGAAGCCAGGGGGTGAATATAGGATTAAAAAAAATTACAATCAATCTCAAACTCTGACAGACGGGTTTGACTGACCTGTCACAGTTGGGGCCTGGGTGACGGTGGAAGGGGTTTGGGTCACACTGGGTTTGAGTGGGGGTGCTCCTGAAGGAATGACAGCACATTTTTCCAAGTTGCAATACTCCCAACGGACACGAGGGTCCATAGTGTAACACCAGGGAGCTCGGTCTCCTTCTGGGTTCCTGCACAGATTCCTCCTGAGGTCCCTGTGAAAAGAGAAACTCTGGAACATCAGGGCAGCAGGTACCAGTACCCTTTGTATTTTCGTCCTATAGAGGCAAACTGAAATTACCACCAGGGGGCAGGATTGGCCTTTGACTTTGAAAATAGCTGGAGAAGTCAACGCTGTTTGGGAAAATTCTGACAATTTTCTATAATAGACTATAAGCTGGTTTATTTTCACGAATGCAGTCCTACAGCTGTCAGATGTGCAGACTTGTGCTGTTTGGGTAAAGAATCGGCTCCAGTCAGCAGCAGCTGTGATTGGCTCTGGGTCAGAACTGGTCCAGTGTTCGTTGGCTAATCCTCACACGTCATTCATCACGTATGTGACGACCCAACATGCCAGTCACATGTAGCTCGCTGTGGGTCTGAGCCACTTTGGCTCCTCCAGCGTGGGATTCATTTTATTTTATTCAATGTGACTTCTCGGACACATTCCGCTGGGAAATCAAGCCTGAGCCATTTACAGTTCAACCTCTGAGTTTGATACCAGTTTGAAATGAACCACACGCAGAGACAGATGAGTCAGCTTGTGGTAAAACCCCTGAACAGTGCGCACTCATGTCATCTATGCTTTAGTCTTTATATTAAATTTACTTGATTCAAACACATATTCATTGTTTGCCATTAAAACGTTCTCCCAGCTTTACTGGAGGTAATTGACCGACTCACGCTGCGGGGTACGCCTGTGGAGTCTTCACGTGGCTGTGAGGAGTCATGGCGCTCCAGCTTTGACATTTCTTTCCGCTGATGGTCTCTGATGTGATGCCACGATAACTCGTCCCATCGCCCACGTAACAGTCGTCCTCCTCTGGGGGGATCATGGGCTCGTCTGAGGGACACGAGAATACAGGCTATATTGAGGTATATTCAGTTTTAACAGTTTAACTCATTATTTTAAACTCCTTTGTCTTGATCTTTTACAGAGTACATCTATCACCACTATCTAAAACATAATTGTTTTCATTTGCTTCCATAATCATTGCTTCAGAAAATCAGGGGTTCCCAAACTTTTCCGCCCCCAACCCCTGAATTAACAGTGTCACACACTTGGGACCCTGTTGGATACTGATTCTAAACAAATCACCTACATGCACAAGTTTCCATTTGTTATAATCACCTCAGCGGTTATGTGGGGACCAAAAAAATCAGAAGGCTGATGACATATCTTCTATTTTAAATTTCTCTCGACTTTTGTAACAACTGTAGCTAAAATATTCTATTTTTTATTGTTCTCTAAATAATAATTGATTTATTGAAATCATCCCACAAATCCTGACTCCTAGATTGAGAACCACTGCTATAAATGATATCTTATACCAACTAACGACTGTAATATGTTACTCAGTTTTCCTCTGAAACTCCTGCAGCTGTAAGTCCATCACATCACGGATGTCTGGTACCTGGTCCGGCTCCACAGCTCGGCACCTTGCAGTACTCCCAGCGAGTCTCGGCGTCGGTGGTGTAACACCAGGGCATCCTCTCGTTGTCAGGGTTACGACAGTAGTTGTTATCCAGGCCTCTGACAAATAAATACATAAATACGCCGTCACCAGTTAGAACATAAACTAAGATGTTATGTTTTCATTTTGAACTTCTTCGTGTTTAGTTTGAACGACTCATCTGCGGTGTTGTTGTTGTGTCGTTAATGTGAGCTCGTACTTGCAGGGGTAGTTATCTGGGGTGCGGTTGTGTCTTTGTGGCGTCTGGGCCGACCAGCTCTGGCAGGTTTTGCCGGACTCGGTCACAGATACGGTGCCTCGGTAGGCTGCGCCCTCATTGGTGGCACAGGTCAGCTCCGGGACGATGGTGGGAGGCTCAGAGGCTGAGGACAGAGGACGAGACGGTTTTGCCTTTAAATGACTTCTATGCTGAATATTTATATCTTTTGTCGGCTATATCGGGATTTTATATTTTTTTATAATGTTTTAAAAACACAGGAAGACTTACTGCAGCGGGGAATGGAGCAGAAGTCCCATCTCTTGGATGAGCTGGTGGTGAAGCACCAGGGTCGGGGGTCTCCATCAGGGTTTCTGCAGTAATTCTGTTCAAGATACTTTTCTGGGAGACTAGAGAAAGGATTAAATAGGACTGTGTTCGTTTTAGAAAATCTCATTTGTGTGTATTGAATCTCAGTAAATCCTACTAATGGTGGATTTGTAAATTCAGGTGTGGTTTGTGAGGTCGTACGCGCTGGGGATGTATCCGTGGTTTTGAGGTTTCTGGGAATCCCAGTGTTGGCAAGCGAAGCCGCCTTCAGTGGTGGAGATTTTTCCTCTGTAGTTCTCACCACTGCAGTGAATACACTCCTCTGTAGGACACACACACACACACACACACACACACACACACACACACACACACACACACACACACACACACACACACACATGTCACACTACAGGGGCGGTTCGAGTGTCTTTGGAGGCAAAAGAGACCTGGAGGTCCGACATGAACCAAACTGACGCCCCCCTCAAAAACACATTCATTTCAACATTTTCATTGATTTCTCAGAGAATAATTCACGGATCCTGACGTTAAATGCAAATAAAAATCATGATCCAGTGACTTTAGATGTGGTTCCATTAAGGGACTGTTGATAGTTTGCAGACTACTGAGTCCAAGTGTAATATTAATATCAATATCACCAACAGATCGATCTCACCAGTGCAGCTGGGTACGTTGCAGTGCTCCCACCGGGTGCTGGAGTCGGTGGTGTAACACCAGGGTCCCCCGCTGTCTCCATCAGGGTTTCTGCAGAAGTTAGAGTCCAGGTCTGCTCGGGGGTGACTTTCTGGTGTCATACTGCAAACAGACGAAAGATATGAAACGACATGATGACGTGATGTAAAATGATAAAACACGTGAATACATACTAATAAAACACGTGAATACATATAAAACACGTGAATACATATCAAACACGTGAATACATACTAATAAAACACGTGAATACATATAAAACACGTGAATACATATAAAACACGTGAATACATACTTCGGCACGTGTGGGAATTTCGCTTTCCATCTCTGACACGTCTTTCCTGTCTTTGATCTGGACTTTGTTCCTCTGTAATCTGTTCCCAGTCCATTCACACACTCCAGGAGGTATTCTACACAAGAAGAGAAAACAAGAACACAATCAGCATCACATCTGATCCCTGATTAAAATTAAACTGCTAATTGGGTGGAACGTTTGTTGACCTGCTCACTGTTGTAAATATTGATCTGCTAATCAAACTCATCAGACTATTCCCTCAAGTGAATCATGTGTCTGATGCAACTCGTGTTGTTTCATCCCCAAAGTGCTGTTGAACCTCCTCTCCACTGTGTTTGCAGACACAGTCCAAACATCGCTGATCACGCAAAACAGACTAAACATTAACCACAGTGTGATGAGGAGAAAACATCAAGTCTTGCCTTGTTTTTCATATAAAGCTGCACTGGTTCGACGCAGGATTGTCTCTGATTTGGAGTTTTCCGTTGCCGTCACACACTCCTGATCCTTTTCAACATACATGAACGACCTGTGAAAGAAACAGAGTCAGGTTGAGATGCTGAGGCTTGAATCAAGTTCAGCTGTTAAAGGTAAAATACACAGTGTGTGTGAACTTGCTTGCAGGTGAAGGTGGTTTCACTGTCACATTTGGTGGCACATTCAGCCACAGAGTTTAACGTGTACTGTCTCTTGTTCAGCGAGAGGATCCACGCCCCTTCGGTTTTGGCGTAGCCGATGACCTCTGTACCACTCACTAGAATCAGAATAAACATTTCACTGTCAAAAACATAAGCTACATTCGGACTTAGCCCCTAACTCTGGTTTCGTAGTTTAATGAGTGAAGCCAAATGTTGATAAACAAGATAAGAAAAAAGCTACAAGGGAACTTTTTTTAATGAAAGCACTAAATAATTAAGTGTTAAAAAGAGTCTTTGGGACAAATTTGAGGTTTGTGGTTGTTTGAGAGCATTAAAAAATCCTAGGACCTAAGATTGAACCCTGGGGTACACCATAGTTGATATAATCAGACAAGTTAGATTATCAGGTGGAAACTTTAACCCCAACACTCGGACACCAAAGGGTTAATTGAGTTGCCAGCTGTTATTACTGTGTCATCTGTCTTTTTAGTTTTTATTTAATTTTGTAGATGTGAATTAGAAGAACCACCGTTGGTACAGCCTGTTCCTTTTAGTATTTAGTCTTCAAATTTGTTTTTCATATATAACATTCGATTAAAACTAAACTAAATTAATCTGCAACATCTTGAATTACATGTAATTAAACAAAACATTATATTATTTTGAATTCTGTCTCTTAATGTAGATTGACAGTGACATAATTGACCTGATGGGGAGAATTCACCGTGAAGCAAATCACTGTCCGTCATAATTCTTTTTCTATATTTCCCCGATTCATAGTTGGAATTGGTTGTTTCTTACCAGTGCAGGTCAGGGCTCCCAGGAGGAGAGCTGCTGTGTACAGGTCCATGGTGCGACCCCGAAACTAGCAGCTCATAGTCGACTCACTCACAGATGAACCTCCTGTTGTATTAATGGGTTCCTTTGGGTGCGTTGGGCAGACAAACAGGACAACTCAGCCGTTAGTCAATCATTGGCCGGACAAGGACGGCGACAGATCAAAGGGTCAAAATCCTGGTTTCTGGGACACAAAGTGTTACTTCGCAAAATCACAGTGTGTCGTCCTCTCTGTAAAGTTTTGAAAATCAACAACGTTTCCTCGAAAACTGTTCTGTTGCTTCTTTATGTAGTTACAGTAGATTTAGAAGAATTTTTCACATCATGCAACATTTTGTGTTTTCTTATGGATACGTCCGCTGTTTGTACGTCGGCTGTCATTATGTGTAAATGTCCCTGTGTTGTGTTAAAAAGCTGCACATTTAAACACGTATCTGTTGTAATGTCATGACGAAGTTCAGACCTGGTTTTTACTCGGGTGGGGGTGTAGGGGAGGTTTTATCACGTAGAACAGACTAAATATGTTTGATTTGATAAAAGGGAAAGTTCGGAGATTTAGTCGCCTCGGGAAATTTTACAGTTTTCCCCAAATATCCCAGAGCAAGACACTAATAATCACTTCGGGACAGATGTTCAGTTGTTTTATGTCTTTAAAATAACACATTCGTGATAGCACAGAAATCCAGATGTTGCCTTTTTCCAAGTGTTGTGTGACGGGCGGCCCCCGGACTTTAAAAACCCCCTGATCTGGATGAAATGAGATCAATATATAAAGTTAATCTTCAGCTAAAGGGAACACATGTCCTCACCAGCAAACAGCAAACAGGTGATTACAAAACAGCTGAGTTTAGACAGCTCCGTCTCGTAGGACAGAAGAACCAACGTTCAGTTTAATACTTACATTCTGGACAACTAAGGAGATCTTAACATCATTTTTCTGTTTTTAAAAGTGTATGTAGAATATTGGAAATGAGTAATAATGACTCGAAAAACATCAAAAGATTTACAAAAACATCTGGAGAGTAAATTAAAAGGTCGTTCCAGATGTAAAAAAAACACCCTCTGATTTGTATAATAATTTAATTTAGGCTAGTTTAGAAATAAATACACTTCTTCTCTCCTTTAAAAAAATCTGTTAATGAACAAGATGTCAACGCTTTGTCTGAAAAAGGATTTAAACAAAAAAGACTTCTATACTTTTATTTGTGTAACAGTTTGAATTCAGGATTTGCTGTAATAGTGTTCTGAGCAGTATTTTAACAGTAGTATATAGTTTTGTGTTTGAGTGTGTGTGTGTGTGTGTGTGTGTGTGTTTATACTCACAACAACTCACTTCAATCCCCTCAATCTCGTCTATAAACAAACGGGGACCAAGCTTTTGTCTTCGTCTATCTTATGTGTCTTTCTCTCCCTCTGATTTGAACATATCTATATCTGTATATTTAATATCTATATAAATAAATCTGACTCCATGTGACTCTATATATATTTTGCAGCTGTATTTCACAGACAACCTGGAGCAACAGAATTAGTTTTCTGTATTTGTGTGAACTCGAGTGCGTCCCTGCCCCGGAGCCTTGTCTGCAGCGCTCTGCAGATTCACTGTTCGGTTCAGAAGGGTCTTTGAACTCACATTCAACTGGATGTAAAATCCTTCAAAAATGGACCCTTCAGCTTAAATAACCTTTTTTAAGTAATATTTTGTGCCTCGCGTCTCCTTGTCCTTTTTCTAAATAAGAGCAGATGGACGTTTTGAGAAATAATTAGTCTTTTTTTGTCCGTCAGCGAACCTCCGGTGAATTTCCGGCTATAATAACCGTCTGATTGTTTCACTGAGAGACTAAGTGTATTGGTTTTGCTCTGTGTTCTGGCAAGTTGAAGGTCAGCCTCCTCCATAAAGTGGGACCACAACAATACTTGACAGAGAGGAGGCGAGCGAGAGGTGTAGGCTCTGTGCCGTCCAAGGTTCGCCGCTCAATCAATATCCCTCTGTCAGACCTCAATTTAGAAATGTCCCTTTCTCCCCCAAAAAGGAAGAATGGCTGCTTTCTGCAGCTGCATCACTCAGGGTTTCATGTTGGGTCCTTTTCTTTGGTGAAAAGAATCATTCCTGTTGCTCACGATATTCAGTATCACAGCTGGACGTGTTGTACTGTGTTTAATTATCATTTATTCCTTTTTATTTACTCGTATTTACTTCTGTGACTGTTTCCTCTGCGTGGACCTGGTGGATTTGGATGTTTTAAAAGAAGCAAAAACTCGTGATAATAAAATTCTGTGATATAAAACAGCAGAACTAGTGAAATCATAGAATCACTGTAGTCTGTGTTTTTCATCAGAGGGTTGAAGAAGCTCTTGCTTTGCAAAACTATTTAGGAAAACCTTGAAATTTAAGCAAAAATCTGCTGATTAAAGCCGATAAATATCTTCTGAAAGCGCAATAAGACTTTACTGTTATTCAATTAAAACTAAAAAAGCAGGAAATTTGATTCGTCATCGCCAGAGCTGGCAAAATGTAACTGAACTTAAGATTGTGATCAAGTAAAAACAAATATGTGCAACTCACATTGAGAGTAAATATCTTTATAAATGTTTAATATGTATTTGTATAAAGAAAATATGATGATATGAGTTAATAGGCACATACAACGTGTATGGAGTTTAATTTGTAACCTTAACATTTATTAATTTTATTATTTACTGCCTTCACACCTTGTTTGGTTCAAACCTTCCGACTTTTCAGTTGAGTCTGAACCAAAATATCAGATGTGAAAGGTTCCTCCGACTTTGGTCCAGACCAACGGACCAAAGTTTAGTTTGGACCAGTAGAAGTTCCCTCAAAGCAAAAAGTAATAAACGACTGATGCGTCGCGTGAAAGTCGTAAATTTCTGTCAATTGACGAATGTTTTTCTTAATCTACAAATGATTTGTTTGATTTATATGTAATTTATCGTCCTCCTTCTTTATGCTTCAGTGTGACGAGCTCCCTCTGCCACACGAAATAAATCCAATTAAAGATTCTCAAATAATAATAATGATGGTTATTACTTGTATAAATCATCACAACGTTCTGGTCTGAGAACAGGAACTCTCCTCTTCTCTCCCCACAAACGTATCATGGTCATTTTGTATTTTATGGATCAGAAAAACCTCCGTTCGTGCTCCTTCCTTCAAAACGTCGTCTCTTTGTGTGTTTTCAATCACGGCCCCATTGGACAGAAGGTCCCGGCAGACGGACACAGAGCGACGGCACATTAGAGGTGACTGTCATAAACTCTGCAAAAAATAAAAAATATAATAAGAGGAAGAAAAAGCCATTGTTGCTTAAATTGAGTGCATTTTTCCTTTGATTAAAACATCGCTTAAGCGACTTGGCCTTGACTGGAGCATTGTGCGGCGCTGTGCTTCTGAAGGATGTGTGATTAAACATACTCCTCTCAGACTACACACAGCACAGGTATGTTCTGCTTTGTGTACTCCTGGATTTTTTTACAGCTGTTGCACATTGGACGTGAGAAGTAGAAGGAAAAAACCGTGCACGTCCCACATCTGGTTCACGGCTCCGCAGCTTTGTCCGTCGGTTATAGAAGAAGTGGGACGAGTGGATTAAAATGCTAATCGGGTTCGCGGCATTGTGTCCGACTCTTGTGTGAGAGTGGCACCTCTTGAGTGAGAATGGAAATATTTGGGGGGCGAGAGCTTGTTGCAGAAACTTCGTTGTCCACGTTGGAGGTTGTCGGAGTTTCGGCCGTCACGCCAGAGACACAGAGATTTTCTGTTTTTAAAGGGAGTTGATCACTTTAACTCCACAGAGATTCGATCTCTCGGGGAAACAGCAGCTTCTTTTGCATCTGGATACATTTGTGATGTAAGGAAGTGACATCATTTCCAAATTAGATTCACCAAATCGCTCTAAATTAAATACTAAATGTGTCTTCATGTCATGGTTTTGGTTCAAATAGGTATTTTCGTTAAGGTCGAATGGAGTTTTGACATCACAGCTATAATTTTAAACTCTGTGGTCAAACTTTAAAAACAAAAACACTGACTCCTCCACCTGCTCCCTCTGTGGACTTCCTGTCACCTGACTTCCTCCTTTACCTCGGTCACATCTCCAGAATATGTTTCTATTCATAGAAAATCAAAATAAAATAAAACACCAAATCATAATCAAATTAAATATCTTAAATTGTGAAAATATAATTTTTATTATCTACCTTTCATTTGGACTTCACTGTTTTCTAAGAAGACAGTTCATGTGACACATTTCCACCAACGGCCTCTAGAGGTCGCCAAAGACATAAAATTACTGCAGAAAGAAAAAATAAGAAAAGTGATTAGAGTGAAATAAATAAAATAAATAAAACTACAAATATAACAATGTGCTTCGCTTAATTTACACAGTAGATTAAATATTTGTATACATTTAATTCAATTTTTTTTTTTTTTTCCGTGAGTAACCTGCTGTAATGAAGTAATAAAATATATTTCAAATATAAATTGAAGAAAAAAAATCAACATGGACAATACTTTCTAAAAAGAAAACACTTTTAAATAAATAAATGAAAATCCCCAAAATAACTTGTTCACACTTCAGCTGCCTCTCGTCTCCTCGTGGCTTCGTATCTTCTTGTTGTTTCAGCAACAACACAATACACGACGAGGACAAACACATAGTCCGAGCTGCACAAATATGCACATACGTACACACACATGCACACAACAGAGTCCAATGTGCTGAGCCCAGCTGTCTCCGTCTCTGCCATTACTGTAAGAGAATCCCCTCGGCCGGCGCTCTAACCCGCTCCATCAATCTCTGTGTGTTTGACAGAAACTATGTCCACCTGTTCTCCCACACACACACACACACACACACACACACACACACACACACACACACACACACACACACACACACACACACACACACACACTCAGAACCTGCAGCCACTTCAGGCCTCAGGTCGGGACGGAGGCAGAGCGGTTGGTGCTCAGCGCTCGGACTCACGTGGTGAAAACAACTGTCGTAATGTCTCAAACTATAAAAGCATCAGCTGTGAGGTTTCAGGTTTTTATTTATTTAAATATGAGTTCAGGATGATGTGACCCTGCAGCACTGGTGCTTTAACACATTAGTACTGAGTGCTGATACTCTACGTGTATATTTACAGTTTAGAAAACTTTGCACTGCTACTTTAAACGTTTTTACAGAAGTTGTTTGCGACATTTCTACTTCTTTTACCATTGCTATGATCATAGTTACACTACTCACAACATGCTTGTGCAGCACACACACACACACACACACACACACACACACACACACACACAGACACACACACTGAGTTCCCGCTGCGTCTGAACTGTTGCAGTGTTTTCAGACAGGTGGAGTCAGGTTACCTCGACTCTCAGTTTGTTTTGTCACGGTAACGAGGAGCCACAGAAAGTTTCCACAAACCACAAAAGATCCCGTATGTAACACTGTGTATATTTATAATAATAATAATAACGCATATGACACTGTTTCTCTGTCACGGAGACGTTGAGCTGAGTTAAACCCGATGACTTCTCTGTTAAATGTGACTGAAGGCTTGTTATCTGTAACAAGCCGGTGTAGTGGTGTTTCCTCAAAGCACGACTGTGAGATGAGATGAGATAAGATAAGGTACGATACCATAAAACAAGATAAGCTAAGATCTGATACAATACAATAAGATACGATACAAAGAGAATATCTTATTTTGAATCTTCGTTTCCTTTGAGATGGGACAGACTCTAACTGAAGCATTTATTCCACTTTCATCCCTTTACAAGTTAATATTTTTTTTTATTTGCAGCAGCTTTGCTTCTTTTCTTCTTGTGCTTGAAACTCGAGTTGGTTTTTGAATCGAAGGTGAAGATCCGAACATCTTTATTCACATCCATCAGACATCTTTTATCATTTCTGAATTCAAATCTGGAATATCCACAGCTGCAGTTTATTGAAAGACTAAACGTTTCAACTTCAAACCTTCTCTGCCGTTTGAGGGATTTGTGGGATTTGAGCCAAAGATCCTCTGATCTTTAACCTTTAGGCGACTGCTGTCCTCCTATCAGTTAAAATCCCTTTTTTAAACCCCGTCTTTTATTTTCTCCTCCTCTTTTCACTGTGGCCATAGATCACCTGTCCGACCAGATTTGCTCGTCTTCACACCTCACCAATCACTCTTCATCCTCCTGTTGCCTCTCTCCTCCCATTCTCTACCTGTTTGGTCCCCAGATCCATTAAGGACACACACACACACACACACACACACACACACACACACACACACACACACACACACACACACACACACACACACACCCTGAGGCCCGGCAGCGCTCGCTAATGCTCGTGAGACCCAGGCAGGAAATGGGGAGGTGGTGGTGAGGGTGCAGGGGTTATGGAGCAGAGGGGGTTCAAGGTGGATCTGCTCTCAGGTTACCTGTCCAGGTAAGTCTGTGTTTGTTTAGCGTTACCTCCCAGTAGTCCGGAGGTGTGTGTGTGTGTGTGTGTGTGTGTGTGTGTGTGTGTGTGTGTGTGTGTGTGTGTGTGTGTGTGTGTGTGTGTGTGTGTGTGACAGGCGCTGTTGACATTTAAAAGAGGTGATACTTAATCCGACTATTGTGGAAGACTGTGTAGATCCTCACACACACACTCACAGTCACATATACACACACACACACTCACACACACACACACACACACACTCACACACATATACACTCACACACACTCACACACTCACACACACACACACACACACACACACTCACACACACATTCCTCGGAGCAGCAGTGGACTCCACAGTTTGTCTTGGTATATTCTGGTCGTGGCAGCACCCGGCGTCTGTCTTCTTAAAAATAAAATCACAGCAATTGATGGGATCCATCTCTCGGCCCAGATAAGACTCGTCAATGTGACGCTGGCAGAGGTTCAGGCCGAGCTTTCACTGCCTCGGAGAAATACACAGACAGCTGAGCGGGGAGGAGACGAGCGCGGCTGCTTTCATGTTCAGAGGAACTCAGGGAGACTTTGTGTGTTTCTCTGGTGTCTGACAGTCATTAAAGGATTCGAGAAAAGTTCCTGCAGACTTTCTGATTTCTGTCAGTTTGACCTGATGAACGTCTGAGGACCAAACACAGCTGATTTAGTTTGTTCTCTCACAGTCAGATGGTCTTTAAATGTTTAAATGTCTATAGTTGGCCTCTTGTGTGGCAGCATGGAGAGAACAGCAGGGAACACAGAGAGGAATTGCTTTGCATAGCTGGTTTGTTAGTTTTTTGCATTTGAAGTCACGATTGTATATATTTTTCTTTTCGTCTTCAGATTCAGGAAAACCACCTCAGTCCCATTAAGACCCATCAAGTCCCATCAAGTCCCATCAAGACCCAACAGAACCAGATCTCCACATGTTCGTCTGCTTCACTGATTTTAATCCTCGTCTCAGGTCAGTTTGGTTTCCTGTAATATTTCTGCTTTTCTATCTCAGCTTCTGTCCGGCAGGAATCTAACATGAGCCTCAAGGTTGTAAAGGAAGTGAAAACAACACAAAAAGCGTTTAGATCAGTTTCACACGTTGCTTTGTCTGAGGATGTCTCCACTTGTTAAGAACTATCTGACAAATTGTGATTTGTGAATATGGGCTATACAAAAAAAAAGTTGATAATAATAACAAAGACACATAATGTAAATCCTTTATTTACATTATAAAACTGAAATGAAACCAAAGTGGCACATGTGAGCCGACACCATCGGTGAATCTGTCCACACTGTCCCAGTTTCCACTTCTCCTCACGTACGTCAGGAGGTAAACAGACCTCAGTCAGAGGGTTTGAACCCCCGGCCGACAGGTTCTGGCACCGACAGACCCGCAGCTGTGTTTCCACCCGACTCTGCACCTGCACATCTGGATCTTTGTCGGTTCTGACAAGCAGATCAGCTCTTTTAATGCTTTTATCCCGAATGGAACCGGTCACTGGGTTCGTGGAGTGTTTGTGTCGTCTGACAGTTTGAGACTAAAACGGACTGAAAGGCAGAAAGTGAATGTCACTGACATTTGGTTTAGTTTAATGAGATTCCAGCATGTGAACATTCAAACATCGGAATGACTGAAACCAATATTGTTGGATTTAAGCTGCGTGGAAATTAAAAATGGTTGTAAAGCCAAAGTGCAAATGATTAAAAAAGGAAAAACCTTCATCGTGCAAGTACCTTAACTTTGAAGTACAAGTACCTGAGTCAATTTCCACCTGAGCGCCCACGTTGTGACACGTGCACTGAACATCTCAGTGTTTGCACCTTTTCACCGAATGTTTCATGGTGTAAATGCTCCTCATCTTCCTCCTCTCTCCACGTTCATCGCTCCCTCGTCTCTTTCTTCTTGCTGTGGTAGAAATGTGGGGAATGCTGCAGAACAGAGCGCTGGGATTCACTCCGCTTTGTTAAAGGGCTGTTCCGCTCCGTCTCTCCTGTAAACAGCCGTCAAGGGAGGGGAAACCCGATAGCCTCACTTAGCTGTGATCTGCTCCGACTGCAGAGATCATAGACGGAGGGACGGATGGATGGAGGGACGGACGGACGGAGGGACGGAGCCTGACGAGCAGACACGGATGCTCGTCTTTCACCTTGAAAAGATGCCGAAACAATTTATGTTGAGATAAAAAAAATGAATGTCAGGCGGTTGAGTATCTGCATCAAGTAGACGAGATAAAACGACAAGTGGCTCGAAAGTTTTACTTCTGCAGGATTTACAAACATCCACATTTTCATAAAGATTCAAAGCTCAATATTCGTCCTTCGTTTTTTTCAAAATAACATAAAGATGTCGACAAAGAAAAGAAAGTTAAGTGGAGTTAAGGAGCAAAACTTTTCACAGCAAGAGTTTCACAGCGACACCAGATTAACTTCATGTCGTCCTCTCTCACAAATTTACACCGGTTTGTTTAATTTATTTAAAAAACGTCTTCTCTCTGTAAATTACTTTTCCATGTTTCATGTTCATTGGTTGATTTTTAACCTTCAAACTAAATCCTGAGTCGTGACGACCGGAGAAGTTTGGCATCGTTGTAATTTGACGTTTGTTGTGTTGACTCTCGGCCTCGGGGCGCGGACGACCTCGGACACGTCTGAACTCGTCGCGTCGAGCCGCTGGTCGCAGGAGCAGAGGAGACGAGTCGGGGGGGGGGGGGAACAGCAGCTTCTGATGAAGGAGGAGAAACTGATGCACGTAGTAAATGTGGCGTAAAAAATCAAAACAATGAGCTGAAAGGAGCTAGAAACGTCCGAGCTGCAGGGTTAGTGATTATTGTCAGTTTCACATTGCACGTACTGATTGATTGATTTAAATACTGCATATAAGCTTGAGTCAGGTGTCATGTTTATTAGCAGGATTCCTACGAACTAATAATAACTTCCCTGTAGCTGATGTAGCTCATGTTGTCAAACAGCTCGTCCATCAGATCCTGATTCCACCCTGAGTCCTTCCTCTCTGAGGTGTCGGCAGTTTGAAGTGAAAGTTTTTCAACATTGAACGTATCACGTGTCCAAAAATGCACCAAATTCAACATCGCACTTCTTTGGGGCCTCAACAACACAGATGTCGAGTGTGAAGCCGATAAGATGAACAGATATGTGAGCCACAGACAGATGTCGCTTTGGGAGTTTCGTGAATATTTGGAACCCATCAGGTCGTCAGGTTATCGACAGATAAAGGTTTTTAACTGGAAATTAGATAAATTATGTATATGATAAAAGAACGTCCCATCTCACAACGTCAAAGAAAGAGATAAATGACTCCTACATCCTCCCGTTTGTCCAGATCCAAAATGTAATGACTTCTTGTCTCAACCTTCCACAAAGTTTCGTTTAAATCTGTTTAGTTGTTTTTGCGTAAACCTGCCGATAAACCACCAAACAAACATCTCCATCACTGTAGAAGACTATTGACCCTTTTCCACGGGTTAAAAAACACACTATGATTTGGCTTTTTCCTGCAACAGGACTGAATTCAATCAGTTTTCACTCCCGGGTCAAATGACTCTAAACACAGGTTTTTATCGGCTCTGATTAGAAGTGATGGAAACATGAAACCCGGGTGAACGCGCTCATTTTGGAAAGACAGCACGTTTGTGACGTCGAACATGACGCATGTGGCGCAAAAGAAGCACGGAATTTAAACTTGGGAAAGGAGTCAATCACCTTTTCTTTAGCGTGTTTAAATACATTTAAAAGAACGTTAAATCTGCTAATTTGGTGTAAAAGAGGTAAAGTAGTCGAACGTATGATGTAAAAGTAAAACCATTAAAAGACCTGTGCTTCAGCCGTGTGATCCAGTAACAGCAGTTTGAACAGTATTAAGGTTTTAACAGCTTTAACGGTATGAACAGTTTTATTATTAATTGAATGAAATAAATCAATGCCCCCCCCCCCCCCCCCCCTCTGTGTTTTCAATTAAAGAGCAGCTCTCGTCCTTAACCTGAGTCCCTGTGTGTTTCACACTCGCCCATTCTGCCGCACAACTGAATCAACTCTCGAGTCTTTGTGAAGAGAAGCATTTCATGTTTCTCCTCCTCGTCCTAGAAGAGGGGAAACGGACAGCAGCACCTCTCCACCCTCCTTTTGTCCGTCAGCGCTCCCGTCAGAAGCTGATTTTAATCTACAGCTGTCTCAGCTGAGACAAATTCACACGTGTCACGAAGCCTCTGAGAAACGGAACATGTGGCAGAAATTGACAAGTCTTTTGTTCGACTCCCCCTCGGCGGCGTCCGCCTGTGTATCAGCGGGAGAGGATGAGAACAGGTTCACAGTGTTTCAGGTTGGGATCCAGTCAGGGGACGGGATGAAGCTCGTCCGGCGAGAGGACGTCCACAGACTAGTGCTGTTCTTTTAAACCTTTTAAAAGTAAATGTTTGTAATCACAATTTAATCTTTTATTCAGCAGCAGAGGAAATTAAAACATCTTTAGTCTTTAATCCTGCTGATGCTGATTCAATCACATACATCAACTTCGGTTTGGGGCCCTGAAACTTATATAGTTTAACTCAAATCATTATCAACAATCACACGAGTGAAGCATTTAACAGGAATGTCTAAAAGTGGTGTTAGGAACCAGGTGATTGTTTTAGCACATATGGAGACAACGCTGAAGTTGCCTTTAGTAGTTATTTATGATAACATTTATGGGAAAATGTAATTATTAGGCCCCAATTATATTTCCTTGCCTTAAGAGTTTGATAACGACATCTAAGGAATCACTGCCATTTAAAAATATATATTTATCAGTCATTATATTGGTATCAGAAGTGTTTTACTCCATAATATCAGTAACTGCGCTCGACTAGTAACCAGTAACTGGAGCCTGACACATTAATCTCACCTATTATCTGTGCTGACAAACGCTGATATGAAAACTTTTAACACTGAAAGAATTAATTTTAATGTAAAAACTTGTTCACTGTCTCAAGTCAAGCTCTAGATACTTGCTTGTGTTTTCTTTTATTTAAACTTATTTACAACAACGTTTAGTGTCAAACTGTGAAATATCAAACCTCAGTTACATTTCGACATTTAGGAATAATATCTAATTGATCCCTAATATTAGCATCAGTCCCCAAAAGTCCAGATCAGTCTACGAGCTTGAGAAGCGAGTTTTCTGTTAAATAAACGGACAAATGATCGAACCTGAGCGTGCAATGGGAGCGTAGCATCACCACATCCAAACAGAGCTTTATTTACTCAGCGGTGAACCCGTGCTGTGACCTTCCGACATTTCATAGATTCACATTTCGCCTTTTTTACGAGTCGTCGCTCTCAGAAAAAAAAAAAGGCAGAGCAGCCGTGGAGGACGGAGCCGAGTCGCCTCCGACCCGACGCAGCTCTCGCTCCACAGTTACAGGCTTTTACAGCAAAACACGTGAAAGAACTTTACACCGGAGCCAGATGGACAGAAACAATACTTCAGTCCGTATATTCAAATATCCACAGAGAACACTGCTGCATGCTGGGACGGCAGATTTACAGAACGTACCTGAAGGACAGAGAGACGACACAAAAGAGACACACACACACACACACACTCGAATGAATGCTTTACCACACTTATAAGGACATTGGCTGTATTGATTTCCTGCTGTTTAAACCCAAACGTATTATTATTATTATTGTATAATTAAATTACTCAACCAATTCCCATGAAACTTGATGCGTTAGGGGTCGGGGGAATTTTGATGTGGATCCAGATCAGGGGTCAGATCCAGGAATCTATTTCCAATATTGCGAGATCGGGCATTTTCCAACATTTTCATTGATTTCTCAGAGAATAATTCATGAATCTTAATGAAAAAAACAATAATAATAATATCTAAGGGACGTATATGAGTGTGTGCAATTTGGTGCTGATCTGTCTTCAGTGATAGTCAATGATGATATTGTCCGGTGACCACATGCGTCCCCGACCAACACCGAATATCAGCAAACATTAAAAAAAATATTTTGGAAGAGGCACAAAATAATTCTGAGAGAAAACACAGCCTTCAAGTTGCCTCACGTCTTTCAGATATCTGACCGAAACATTATCATCTTGAATATTAATACTAATCAAATTTTTCTGAATCCAAATCTTAAAAATACAAACAATAAAGCGATGATGCTTCTTCATCTCTTTATGCAAACAGGAGAATCTGGTCCTTATAGAAATAGACACATGCCGTCGTATACATACACATTACTGTTTGACAGGTGTGTGTGTGTGTGTGTGTGTGTGTGTGTGTGTGTGTGTGTGTGTGTGTGTGTGTCCTCTGCTCCCTTCACTTATATCACACCAGTTGTCCCAGTGGAGCAGGATCCACCTCGCTCTAAATGTTCCCTTTATTAAGTTCATAGGCCTGGCTTGAACACTGCGGTGTGTGTCTGTGTGTGTGTGTGTGTGTGTGTGTGTGTGTGTGTGTGTGTGTGTGTGTTGAGGAGCAGTTGTCGTTGACAGCTGCAGGGGAGCAGGCGAGAAAGAGTCAAGTGGCTTCAAATAGACAGAGGGACCCCTCCCCTCCCCTCTCTCTCTCTCTCTCTCTCTCTCTCTCTCTCTCTCTCTCTCTGTCTCTCTCTCCCTCTCTCTCTCTCCCTCTCTCTCTTATTGGTGTGAGCTTTATGTTTCTTTTGTTGACACATTTTTTAAATATCTGCCTTCACCATGAAATGTCTCATAAGTGTCCAGAACAAAGAGGGTCACACAGTCCGGACCCTGAGATGTGGTGGATGTGGTGGCAGCGGCAGGTTAAAGGCTCCGTTCACTCAGCCCCCTGACTATGGCCTCCTGGGATTGGTCAGAGTCATTGTGACATTAAGCTTTGAGTGGTTTTTAATATTTATTTATTTTATATTCACCTCCACCAAGGTGAGTTTCACCCGTGTCAGGATTACGGATTACGACTGATCTGAATAAAAACAGCGTGTGGTGAATTTGTGCCATAAATTAAGTGTTGGGCCTCGGTGAAGCTGTAAGTGCCGCGCTAGTGCGTGTATTTGTTGGGTTGTTTGGTTTTCAGCAGGATTATGCAAAAAGTACTTTCATGAAACTTGATGGAGACGTGGGTCAAAAAAGAACTGGTGTAGTTTCAGATCAGGCGTTTTTGATCTAGATGAAATAAAAATCCATAATGTGATGAGGACTTAAATAAAACCTAGATCTTGTGGGTTTTGTGAGGGGACTGTGGGGCCTTGGTGGAGGTTTGAGCTCTAACGAGTGAAACACTATTGTTTTTTTTATTTTTTAAAGCAGCTGTCAGCTCAACCAGCTCCATTTGTGCATTTCATCGAGGGGCAACCGTACGTACAAGGACCTTTTTCACAACTTTTAACATGGTATGGAATCGACAGCTGAACTGGCAAGAAATACGACGTAAAAACCTTCTGACGTTATTTGAAAACCTGTTTGACTTTTGACAGAATGACGGGGGGGAAATTTGCATTGACATCGCACCAAAACCCTGTGAAAACCTTCGGCGTCTGTGCGGCCTCCTCAACACCAACGTGGCCTTTTTCCTGCAGCCATAACACACTCCCAGTGTCTGCAGCCCAGTTGCCCCAGTGAGGCAAGTCCTGCCAAGTCCTCCGAGCTCTCGTCTTTGGAGTTTGACATCACATGTGTCTCTGTCCGTCTGTCCCAAGACTTTTTCCCACTTTAGGAATGTTATCTCTGCCTGTTGCAGGAGCACAAAGAAACTCGTCTTTGTCCACGTCCGTCAAAAGATCAGATGCGCTCGCTCCTCTTCAGTTTTTTTTTTTAGTATCCACGGCGTCGGCGTTCAGCTCAGCAGGGCTGCGCCGCTGCCGCACAGTCCGCCGTAACACAGAGCTGCAAGTAGACCAGAAGCCGTTACAGCATAAAACGTGCCGTCACTTTCTCTCGTCAGTCATCAGCAGAGCAACAGAGGAGGAGAGCAGGACTGGAGGGGGGAGGGGGGGGGGGGGAGAGGCTACAGCTGAAGGAGGAGAGGAGGGTGGGAGTGCAGGGGGGGAGAGTGAAGGGCAGGCAGGGAATCATCAGTCTCTAAAACCAATACAAATCCTTGCTCTTATCCTGCCCCTGTAGACCTGAGAGAGAAGGAAAGGAAGGAGGAAGAGAAGAAGAGGAGGCGGAGGAGGAGGAGGAGGAGGAGGCAAGAATAGGAAGATTAGCGAGAGGAGCACAAACGTCGTGGTGACAAAAGCAGGAGGAATCGCTCGAGGCGGCGGAGATGAAACCAGAGAGAAAAGCCAGTTGACAGCTGGTGTTAAGGTGCTGATTGATTGACAGGCGGGTTGTTGGTTCAAACCACTTGTGGTGAGTTGATCTGAGGCAGAGAAATCGATCTTTTATTCAATTCTGACCCTTTAACGCTGAAGCTGAAGTTCTCACACACAAACTAAACTTAATCTGATGCTTTAAGTTTCTCACTCCAGTCAAATACTACAACATGTTTTCATTAGTTCTCTGAGTGACGGAGCTTTTAGACGATCGGTGGCCAATTCAACATCAGAATAAGAGTTTCAGTTCGTCAACATCAGACAAAATCCATTGGAAACACAAATTTAACAAAGCTAGCATTGATCCTTTTGGTTTTGGTTATAACCTACGTCTGTTTGTTAGTTTACGCAAAAACAAGCTCTGCAGCTGAAACTATGAAGTCTGATTGTTTACGTGGACGGTAAAAACTTTATGGACAATAGCAATGGAGCGAAACACCATGTTAGAGATCTGTTGTGTTTTTTTGTTGTTTCTAATATTTCCCTCAGGTTTCTGAAAGACAGCTCTCAGTATTTAAATTTAAATTGTGGATCAGCTCTCAGGCCCAATGAAGAGTAAATCTACTGCAGTACTACAGTACTACAGTACTACAGTACTACGCCTGAGTATTAAATATGCCAACAAAAAAAAGACTAAGATAAGAGTAAAGTTTATAAAGACATATTTACCAGATTTACTAAGTGTTTTAACTCTTAAGTTTATTCCTGATTGGCTCCCAGTTCAAACAGCCATTTAAAATAAATCAACTAAACTTTGTGGGGTTTGATTAGAAGTGAAAACTTTGAATGATGACATCTTTAAATGTGATTTATTATTTTTTTATTTCCATTTACTCTGTACATCTGTGGCGTGTCCGTCTTGAATCAAAGTATTTGTGATCTTAGTCTTTAGAAACAAAATGGTGACCTGAGAAATGGACGATACCTGTGTCCATGTTGAGTCCAATTTCTGCTCCGGCTCCGGTGAAGGCGCCGCTCCAGGTCGACCCCGTCCCCGACTCGCCCTTCCCCCCGAGGTCACAGGGCGAGGCGTTGGGCCCTGACACCGAGCTGCCGGGCGTCAGCCGGTGGTGAGGCCTCACTGACGGCACCAGCAGCGAGCCGTACCGCGGGTCGAACGCCGCGCCGTACATCTCGTGAACGCCCGGACGTGGGTACGCCGAGCCCTGGGTGCCTATAGCGCCCCCTAGCGAGTACGGATGGTGGTGGTGATGGTGGTGGTGGGACGGGTGCCAGGCTTCGGGGCTGGGCTGGTGGAGGTGGCTGTGCAGGGAGGCGGTGGCGTACGGGTCCCCGGGGAAGGAGAGCTCTGTGTGGGGAGCGGAGAGGGCGCCGCCCAGCGTGGACGAGACGGACGGCTGGTACGAGCTGTTCCAGAACGACGGAGGGAAACTTCGCTGGCTCATCGGGAACGAATCTGACGAAACACAAATCAAACACATGTTTAATCTCCGGAGTAAGTTTGTTTACTCGCCCTAAATAGTAACTAGTTACTAGGATTACTTGAAGTAAGTTATTACAGCACATTCAAGATTAATAGTGGAAGTTAAAGGTTTGACAAGATCATCTCGATTTACCAAAATTCGAAATGTCTTATTTTCTCTATTTTTGCAAAACTAATTCAAATTAACCTTCAAACATTCGGATTATTATTCATTGTTTGAGTCACTTTATAAAAGCAAAATAAAAAGTAAATTGGCAGTTGAACAGATATTAAAATAATCAAATACAACGCTGAGGACGTATTTTAGAAACTAAAGGAGGATGACGTCAGTGACATTTGATTAACTTGAGGATTTTCTTCTTTTTAACTCCACATTTACTCTCATATAATAAATTATTGACTAAAAACCTTGTGAACCACTTCAAGAAAATGTGGGAATTATGTTTTGCTGTTGTAAATGTCCCATATTTGAAAATCCTAGTTTACACAAGGGTGGTGGAGTTAAAAAAAAATATGCAACACACAAAACTCCTATTCTGATTTACATTTAACTGTACTTTCAAAATATTTCAGTCTCAACATGTTCATTACAATTGTGTGCGTTTTTTTAAATCAACTCACAATTTTTTCATTTGACTCAAAAATACAAAAAAATCAAGGTCCCCAGGAAAACTGAATGAAACAAAATACACTTCTTCTCTTTTCTCTTTTAGCGCTCACTCAATAAATATAAAATCAGAAAGTCATAGTTCTGCATCATATCAGCTGATAAATAGATATTAATAATGTTTGGACCAATATAATGTGACGAGTATTCAGACGTTTCCTCACCGTTGAGTTTTGTTATCTTCAAATTACCAACGTGCTGCTTCAGAGGTTGTTTCTCTCTGATTTGAAAAACACTGACAGTGAAACATCATCTACATGAAACAACCAGATCTTTAGATTCCCTGGTTTTGACTGAAATCAGGAAATAGAACCATCGTCAGTCGTTGCAGTTTAAGAAATTCTCCTTTTTTAAAGTCTTTATCTTTGCATGAGATCATTTTATCACCATGCAGGTAAAAATCTTAGAGACAGAGTTACTGAATCCAGGGTTTGAGTGTGAAAATCTATTAAATCTAAAAACTATTATTGACACAAACACCAGAAATAAAAGCATGGCAGCACAAGATGTGTTTCTCCGGCGGTTCCACACATGTACGATGGTAGAAAACACACACACACACACACACACCTCTTACGGTCTTGTGGCTGCTGGAGGCAGGGTAAGCGGTCGTCTGGCTGAGCGCTCGGCTGAAGTGCTCGTCCACCACCGAGCTGATGTCGCCCTGGAAGTACGTGAAGAGGACGCAGCGGGAGCTCAGGTACTCGGCTCCCGGCGGCAGCTCCTTGTCCTCCTCCTTGATCGCCGGGGGCCCCAGGGGGCCGAGCCGGCTGCTGCTGTCCTGGGGGTCTTGCATTTTGGAATACAAGGCCAGCTTCTGGTGGGGGGGGGGGGACACACAGATTTATACTGTTCAGACGCACAACTTCAGAAACTAAATCCAATCTATAGATGATGCATCAATTTCAGGTGTTCGCACCGATTTTTACATTTGACGTTTGACCTTTAAACCCCAGGACTCACTGGGGTTTACTGTTAAAGACACAACACGTGTCTTAAATGCTAAATAACACAAGTGTGATACATTAACACAAAGGTGTGTGTTTATAATATAATGTTATAGTGATGAGCGACTATTACATCTAATACTTCAACCTCCTTGTTAATTTATCACCGTGTCACACACACATATATAAACTGACATGTGAAGCCATTTTCAAGAATAATAACCAGACACCGGTCGCACACATGAGAGAAAAACATACAACTAAATTGGTTCTAATTACTGATATGATAAAAAGCAAAAATCCAGGTTGTGTTTAAACTCTACGTGTGATTACTTTGAGACGTTAAGACTTTAAAAAAATATATTATTACTGTAAAACAAATGTATTAAACAAGCCACAAAGATTTAAAACTAATAAGTAGTAAGAACGCTGGCTGTAGTGCTGCAGTGCAGCGAGTGGACGGATCCTCCGGCTGCAGGTGACAAAGTGAGATGTGGCACTATGTGAAAAATGCCTGCATGTTGACTGAGAGGCTTTAACACAGAGAAAAGGCTCTTTAACAGGTCTGAAAAGGCCTCACACACACAAACCTGCAGCTACTGACACACACACAGACACACACACAGACACACACAAGGTCCGCTCACACACTGTCACATTGCACTGGGAAATCAAAAGGTCTTAATGTTTGGCAGCTATATTAGGATATTTATACTGAGATTGAGATGCGATTAAATTTAAATAAAAAACTACAGTTTTGGTTCAACATATGTAAAATTAGAGAAGGAAATTAAACTTCCGCAGGATTAATAATTGTTGTTGGACTAATTATTAATTCAGAGAATATGTATTTAATCAGATTTTACATGAATTACAAATTCTTCAACAGTTTCAACTCCAATAAAACTCAAGTATGATGGTTTTCCTGATAAGTACAAATTTATTATTTGCCTTTCGGGAAATTCACGCATAGATTTGACAAACAAACAGTTCTTTGTCCTCTGAAGCTGAAATTAGTTCACTATTTATACAAAGCCCCAAAATAAAGTTGTTCGTGTTCATGATAAAATCTTTACGCAGTGACAAGTGTGTGTGTGTGTGTGTGTGTGTGTGTGTGTGTGTGTGTGGGGGGGGGGGTTCATCTCTGCTCGCTGCGCACCTACACTCCATGAATTACATTTTTTAAGGGTTTTAAGTGTTTATCAACTTTATATTTTTCGGTACAAACAGGTGGCAAAGTTGCTTTAAAGCCTGAAGGGTTTAAAAAAAATTCAAATAAATGATCCACAGCTAGAGGCGATGGGCAAAAACAGCTGCGTAATCCTCCTGCGTGCAGATTACGCACGGATTTTAAGTTTCACATTATTGAACAACCTAAATCTTAAAAGTTCCCTTCACACTGAACCTGATATAAAGTCTCCGCACACGAGCTGGTTTTAAAAAACCCGTTGAAGGATCCATACCTGGTGGTGATAGGGGCTGTAGGAGCTGAAATAAGGCTGAGGTCCAAACACTTGGTACATCACATCCAAGCAGCTCATGGCGAAGAAATCACGGAGAAGAACCAAGCTTCATTGAGAGCGCGGGTCAGCTCGGACTGAGAGGAAGCGCTAATCCGGGCGGTGGAGGACACACGCACTCACACAGACACACACTAACACACACACACACACTTGGAGAGTCTCTCTGTGCTGTGCCGCGCTGCGCTCTTTTTACGCACTGGACTGAGGCCGTGCGCAACGGAGGGATCCCCTGCAGCCTCCTCCTCCTCCTCCTCCTCCTCCTCCTCCTCCTCACTCCCCCTGTTACTGCCACACACCAGCCTGACACCTCCCCCCCCAACCAATCACAACCCGAGCTCCACCTCTGCCTTAATGGACAAATTCAAATAACTGCAAACATCAGAAGCCAAATTTCTTATACATCCTGTTTTTAATTGGACGACCCACACGTTTTAATCAACCTGTCGTCCACATACACTTTTCATTCATTCCATCTTAAATCAGTCAGATACGTCGTCAACAGTGCATTTTATTTTTCAGTTGAGATATCGGTCATTTTGCAGAGTGCGCCTTCGTCGATTCACCGACAGTTTCCGAGCGCAGGAGTTTATTCTTCGGTTCCATAACTTGAGCATTTTCCTCAGATCCTCTCAGCGCGTTCCAGGCTGCGTTGGGATTTCCATTATTTTATTCGGCCCCCAAGGAGGTACTGTATGTGTGTGTGTTTGTCGGATATTTGTTAGCAGGATTAAAAACTACTGAACTGATTCTACGGAGCTCGTTGGAGGGATGGGGCCTCAGACGAACCCTAACCCATAAAATGATGGATTTAGAGGCAGATCCACATTTTCTTTCACTTTCTTTAGTGTTTTATGACAAATAAATAATTTACAATATCAGATATTTCCTTTTTTCTTTTATATTTCTCCTGTAAGAACTAAACAATCATGTGTAGGATTGTTCGGCCTTGGCAGAATTTATGAGTTCAATAAGTGCCATTCTAGTTATTTTGAAACTTTATTTTGAAACTTGCAAAGTGCAACATTTAATGGGGCTCGAGAATCCAGACTTCAGAAGGAGCTTTAATATTTTCTTCTTCTAAAGCTTTTCACTGACAAACACATCATGAAAATATGTTTCATATCATTAAAATGAGCCATAGATTATTAAAGGGATCATCTCATATTAGAAATAAGCTCCGGGTCAGAGTTCATCGTGATTCATTTAAATGGATCAAAGGTTTCAGCTGCTGATCATTTTAAACCTCCACCAACCTGCTCCTCTACTGTAGCTCGCTAATTGTTGGGCGAATTGACCCCTGACCTCTCGTAACGGCATCAAACTGGGAGAAAACTATTTGACCTCTGACCCCCTCCCAGAATTTGGGAGGCCACCGAGGGATTGTGGGAATTCACAGCATCACATTCCACTCATTGGTCCGTTTGATTTGTTTACTCATTCAATTAGCGGCGTTACATTCTCCAGGTCTGAACTCAGCTGCTCTGATGGTGATCAACACTAACTACACACACACTGAACACAAAGTACTGCATCGGTAGTCACACCTGATACCTTTCAGTATTTGTGTTTTCTGTTAAACACACAACTGCTGCTTTTTATTGCAACAAACACTTGAACACAAACGAAAGAACTCCCGAAAAAACGACAGGATCCAACTTTGTATGTATTTAAACATGTCAATCGACTTTTTAGTTTGATCCATGTCCCATCCGCTAACACGGAGGAGGCAGGGCTCGTGACCTGCACTGCCGCCAGCCACCAGGGGGCGATCGAGATGCTTTGGCTTCACTTTTGTTTTCGATCTTTATATACAGTCTATAATTTGTACATAATAAAACCGTTATATTATCACAATGGGTTTTTCCCCTTCACACGAATAAAGTGTCAGTCACTCCTCCGTCTTTTAGGCTGACCCCCCCCCCCCCCCCCCCCCCCCCCACACCTAAACCAGAACACCTGTTCCCGCCACAAGTGGCCCAGAGACGCTATTAAAACCCAGAATATCTCCCATTGTGGTGCAGCTCAGCTCATCTCACCGGCTCCATTCAACCATCAGTCCCTGAATGGGAACCACCCAACCCTCCAAGGTTCAAGCAGGAATTTTCAATCAGGAATGTTTGGCATCCCCTCGGCCGTCACTCACAGGTTTGATGGACTCCGGAGAAGGTTACGGGAGGAATCAGGTGTTCGGTGATTTCGTGCGAAATTGTTTGGGTTAGGGTTAGGAAGATAAACACAAGAGCGGAAGGTTATTCAGAGCCACTGTGGGGGGGGGGGGGGGGGGGGGGGGGTCCAAGTCAAGTCCTTCAGGTCTGAACGCTGACCAGCTCGATCACCATGAACTGCAGATGTCGTCACTTCGAAGCTACCAGAAGTTACCCTCTGCTGAGGAGGTTATGTTTACACCCCTGTCCACTGAACGGACTTACACGAAACTTCGTAGAAGGATGGAACACGATCTGGCGTCGATCTGAACAAAGGATCCTGGATTTTTTTAAACGTTGCAAACATCGTCCATACATCAAACGCCACAAATCTCAATTTCGTCGAGCGAGCTAGAGCTAGAGCTAGTTCGCTCAGACAGAGACGTTGTTTGTCGCACACCAAGTTTTTAACGGTGCCTCTGATTGTTGTCGATGAAAAATCTGACGTATTGTTTGGACTAATATCTGTGAGTGTGAATAGTTTGGTGCAGCTTGATTGAATTTAAGGGCGAAGTTGGGCCTCGGTGAAGATAAGAGCTCTACTGGGTGATGTTCTAGTTCTGTTTCTTGCAGCACGTCGTCCTTTGAATTTAAGGATTTTGTTACAGATGTTCTACTGATGCTTCAAATCTGAAAAGTTTCTTTCAGGCTCCTGACATTTAATTCCATTAAATACCACAAGATGACAATCTATGGTTTTATCTCATGGGAGCAGTCAAAGTCAAATATTCGTTTGTCTCAAGCACAGTTTCTGATTCTCTAACTGGGTTTTGTCTCAGTTTAGTCGTTGATGCTAATTTTACGCTTCGGTTTGGAAAGAAAACCTCGGACACGCGATCCAGTTTTTCCAAAAAGAGCGATGACAGAAGAATGAGAGTCGAGGAGCAGATGCTGGCGGCGACAGAGGACGTGGAGAAAAACACAAAATCATTTCACTGCTAATTTTAGACCTTTTATGGTTCAAATTTAGAAACACGTCTTACACACACACTTACATTGACCTCGCTCATGGCTGTTCACATACCATACATGACTGCCAGCATGCCCCGCCTTACACACACACACACACACACACACACACACACACAGACACACACACACACACGCTTGCATGCATAACTGCTCTTTAGCACGCAATTAACAGCTCGAGTTTGACTTGAAAACTGACTCTGGCCTGGGATTGGAAGCTACAACAAATGTGCAAACACAAACACGCACGCACACAGACACACAGACACACACACACACACACACACACACACATGCTTGTGGCTGATCCTCGTGTTATTTCTACCCAGAGAAAGACCGAGTACAGTTTCATTTTCCTCACCACAAGAAAGAAAGGAGCCGCAGGGGATTTGACTTTTGTTCTGGACGTTAAAATTAAAATATTCCATCATTCCCAATGTTCCACCATGAGTTTGACCTTGACCCCAGTTTTCTGTCCGACAAAGAGTTTATTCTAACAAACCACAGTCGTGGTAATGGACGCGTGAGCCTCAACAAGAAGACCTAGTGTCTATTATTTAAATATTTCACTGTCTTTAGTTATTTTATTCAGCTGCAGATTATAAACTCCTGTAGCACAAAAGTGATATTGTCGGACATCTTGTTTTGTTTGACCATATGAGGAAGATTTCCAGAATAATGTTCGTAATATTACAAGAAAAAGACGAAATTGAGGAGAGAGTCGTAATATTATGAGATACGTTTGTAATTTAATGAAAAAATTGAAAATGAAAAAAAAGACGTCATATTACAAAAATAAAGTTGTAATGTAAAGAGAAAAAATTCATATTACGTCAAAATATTACGAGAAGAAAGTCGTGATTAAGAAGAAAGTCGTAATATTGCATGAATGAAGTTGTAACAAGAAAAATGTCATTATATTAAGAGAAGAGATTTTTTATGTTACAAGAATAAAGTCTTAAAAATCATAATTTAACAAGATAAAGTCATATTATGAGAGTGAAGTTGTAATACTACGAAAATAAAGTCGTACTACAGACTAAAGTCGCAATATTATGAGAATAAAGTCATATTTTGTATATATTTAAATTCAATAATATTTAACTTAAGATGTTATTTAATGTTTCACATGTAAATATAAAGAAGGTGTTGGATTGTGTGGACTGTACAAACTGTACGTACAGTACACATGTGGGCTGAGCAGGTGTGTGTGTGTCTGTTAGAGTGCAGCCTTTTCATCCTTCAACATTTACTTTACCTTCATGGTGGAGGAGTGCGCCGGTTTTGTTTTCCGCCGCTCGCCGAGGAAGACCCGACCGTGACCCTCCATTTAATACTACTCCACCAGTGTCCCCACCAAGGACAGCCCAGTGTGTGTGTGTGTGTGTGTGTGTCTGTGTGCATTATACACACTGTGTGTAAACTGTATGTGTGCATGAACGTGTGTGTTTCTTCCAGTTTAAATAAGTAGGAAATATACAAGGTTTTAAAATACAGCAACAACAGTTTTCTGTGTGAAGATATATCGGAGTTTTGTCATCTCAGAGAATGGTGTGTGTGGGTGTGTGTGTGTGTGTGTTTGTGTGTGTGTGTGTGTGTGTGGTGATCGGAGCTCGTCCGTTCTTTGTTTTGCCTGGTCATGTGACTCCCTCCCTAAACCCCCCCCCAACGTTAATAATGCCAGAGGCTCCAGCTCCGTCAGCACGGACGTTAGCATGAAGACGTTTTCTGAACCAAGCTTCACGTCTTTGTTACATTTGATCTGGTTCATTTTGGTTTCACCAGTTTTATATGATATATACTGTACGAACCCATACTTGACTCTGATTGGTTTGTAGACGGCGTCTGACGTCTGCGTCTTGTCAGTTGGGGGGGGGGGGGGGGGTTAGTCTTTCTGTAAACATCCGGACCCAGTCCACCTCTTCTGGTCGGACTAAAGTGAAAAGTCTGCTCCAGGCTGAACAGGTCCAAGTTGGGTCTGAAAGACAACCCTCTCCCTCGCCATATCTTCTGCTCTTCCTGGTTGTACGAGTACCCAAGGCAGCAAGTCACCCCCCCAACCCCCGCAGAGAGCGATCCACAACAGAGCTGTACCTTGAAAACAGAATCTCTGAAAACATTGTGGGGAACTTGATGGGAAGAAGAAGATAAACAAGTCGAAGAAGGAACATAATGACAATAACCTGAGAAGGAGAATGAAGAATAGAAGAATAGAAGAATAAAAAACACATTAACAAGAGCAAAGTAGGAAAAAAGAAGCAGGAATGTGAGCAAAGAAGAACAAAACCAAGACCAAGAAATAAAGAGGAGAAAGAATATAAGCGAGACCGTGAGCACGAGAAGAGAAATGGACCAAAGAAAAACAAAATCAATGAACACAAAAGGAGGAAGATGAGAAAGAGCAGAGACGCACAAAAGGAAACAGAGGAACAAATAGATATAGAAAATAAAGAAGAGGATGATATAAAATATATATTATAAAATCAAATCATATCCTTAAATCTCCCGTGAACAAACGACAGAGTCTCAAAGTTCTTTATAATCCCCCCCCCCGTTTTCTGTTTTCCTTTTTCACTTTTGGTATTTCGTGTCAGAAAATGTCATTTCACTCCATTTCAAAGAAAAGTCGGAGCACAAAGATCCAAAAAAGCCACTTTAATCAAGTTATATTCATATTTAACTGATCAAAAGTGAAATTAAATGTTACGTTGATTGCTTCATTTTGAAACAAAAAAAAAAACATTTACAAAGCGGCACAAAGAGGATTTTTCGTTTTGGGAAACGGACAAAAGATCGGACAGAATCAAGAGGTAACATTTTATTTCACCTTTTTACAATTTACAAGCATTTAATTTTGAATTCATTAAAATTCATTATTACACCAGGTATAGCAAGGGCAGTGTTTTTGAAAGAGCGTCTGAATATCCATTTATTTTTGTATTCATTTTGTGGCGGTTTTGATAGAATAACTTCTGCGATGACCTTCCAGCAGAAAACCTTGAGGGTTCAGGGACGGCTTTTTGGGGGGGATCAGACTTTTGTTTGTCGCTGGGATTGAAATCCACTGGCAGGAATATATATTTAAGTCAAACGCAGTGGGTGCAGCATGTTTTAACATCCCTCTCGTATCCCAAAACTTCAAATCAGGCTTTTTACATATAAAATAATGTAAAATAACTCTTTGTTTGGGATTAATCAGCCTAATTAATTAACGATTTGATTCTAAACACAGAAAATCTTTTTAAAATGATTGTTATTAAAGTGATCTCCACTCCACTCCACTGATTTACTCACATAGATTACACTACTATTTTATGTAGTCGTTAAACTAGTGTAGTGTCCGTTCTAAACTGTCACTTTTTAATTGTTTTTGTGTTGGACGTCGTGTGCAGAGTGTTCATCCTACCTGGTTTATCTGCAGTGAAGAGTTCATAGTTCATGTTTCTCATAAAGAAAGAAACTGAATTCGTTTTGTTCTTCTATGTATAAGTTTGAATGATTTACTGTCGAATATTCTAGACGTCTGTGAAACAACCGACACAATATTCAGACCCACGTTCCCTCCTTTTTCAAAGTAAAAGCTCTGTTATTCAGTTCGTTAGAAAGTATTACGGGAACAAATCATAGTACTTTTACTTTTAAGATCAACAAAGATTCAGACTCTCATTGTGGAGTTGATTGGTTGATTACCTCAATATTGACGACTTATATCGTTAAACTCCTGCGTAATACGTGCACGCTTTCACTAAACTTATGCAAATAGTATAAATTTTTACAGTTAATTTAATGGTATTTTTTCTTTATAGTTACTTATAATAGAAAATGGTGAAATGTGAACTGAATGATGTATATTTTCAGTACATGTATACACAAGTATTTTCCATTTAAAAAGAGATTCTGACTTTCGTTTCTTCTCAATACAAATACAAAGATATTAAAACACCTCTTTCAAAACTGTTGATTTAGAGAAAGGTAATAAAAATAATAAAGATTGATGTTGTCGCAGTTTGTTAGAGAGGAGAAACGCAGACAAAGCTTTGGTTGAATCGACTTCATGTCGTCGCTGAATCGGTGAATGAGGATGAAATAGTTTGTTTTATGTGATGTTCACATTAATAACACCAGGGCCTAAAAAGATTCAATAAAAAATATGAAAATATTCATAAAATCCACTGGAAAGATGTAAGTGAAAAAGTTACTGACAGGTTTGAAGAAGCGTGAGCTGCCTCGGCGGCGGCGGCGGCGGCCGTCCTTGCTCTCGCCTCCACTCTCGCCTCTTTAAACTCGTCCACTCCGACGCTTCTGTGAAAACCTCCTGTGTGTGAAGCCATTAGCAGCAGTAACACAGACACCGACAGACATACCTGAGAGGATCATGACTGTAGAGCGTCTTTCTTTCTCTGCCTAATTCCTCCGCTCTTTGTTTCTCCTTGTCCTTTTAACATTCACATCTCACACCTCTCTCTCTCTCTCTCTCTCTCTCTCTCTCTCTCTCTCTCTCTCTCCTCTTTATGTTGTTCCAGCTCGCTGCCGCTAACGCTCGACAAAACTTTGAAAAAACTTATGGAGGAAAACAGCTTTTGTGTGTGAATGCCTTCATAGAAACCATTACAGGCCATAAAAAGAGCTCTCTGACACAAGGCTGTGAGGACGAGCACATGAAAAGACAGGAGTTTTAGATAATTGCACACGGCTGCGTTGCATAAAGGGACGACCCAGGTATAGGATGCAGGCTTTAACCACTAATGAATACGTTCATATCAACATAAGAAACACGCATTTGTGAAGCGTTAGCAGAGGATTGTGTTACTCTGCTTCAACTTGATCTCTTTAACCCTGATAGGAAATGATACGCTGCACAACACTGGCTCAACAAGACAATGAAGTATAAATCATGGTATAAAATCTAAGTTGCAAAGTGCTTTACAAGGGCAGGGAAATAAAACTGACCCGTCATAGAATCATGAGCACAGCAAAAATTAAGGAATCACAAATATGAAAAGACGATATTCATTTAAAAGACATAAAATGCATTTAAAATATAAACTGGAATGAAACGACATTTAAATTCTCCAGATGTGGTTTTTAATTGGATCTGCACACACTCATTAAAATCAGACGTCTAAATCTGATTTTCATCAAGAGCCATTAATTATTCTATTTTCTACAATATTAAATTAGTCCAACTTCACAATATTGAAGAGAGTGAAAACTAAATATTCCTGGATCCACTCCCTGATGCATAACACATCCTTGCATCAAGTTGTGGAAATCAGTGGAGAAGTTTTTACGTCATGCTGCAACAAACCTGGACCAAAACATAAGTTCCTTGTATTCTAAGTATTTCAGTTGTTAGGTTGTGACGTGCGATATTAAATTAAATAAAATACAAAACAAGTTCGTCTTGGAAATTTTGTCATTTAACGTCGTTAAACAAGCGAATAACAAACGACATTAAATATAAAACCTCCTCCACGTCTGAACAGTCCATCCAACACGTGATCGTCTACTTCTTATTGAAATAAAAAGCAGAAAGAAAGTGGTCAGCCTCTAAATTTGTCTCTCAACAAACATAGATTATTAGTTAAATGAAATATATCATAACAGGGGAAGTGAGACATGTTTTACCACCAAACACTGGTCTGACGTCGATGTGAAGCCAAACTTGATGAAGTGAAACACGACCTTGTTACAGCAAATCACAGTCGGGAGAATAAAAGACGGGACTTGAGGCTTCGCTACTTTAAATATGGAGTTTATTGGTGGAAATGTTTAGAGTTGAATTGTGTCGATCACTTCAAACACTCAACGTCACCGACTAATTACCTTTTAACATTTTTCTACTTTAAGAGACGGCGGCACTGTTCGCGTGGCCGTGACGTTCAGCGCCGATCGGAGGGTTTTCACTTCAACGCTTAATTCAATTAATCAAACATCACCGCAGAACAAAATTAGGTCCATGCAAGTACTTTAAATATAATTAACAACTCAACTATTTCCATTTATCTCCTTTTTAATGGGGGACGGCTAATGTTTTGTATTTTACGTTAAGAGTGCAGACGGGCTGCTGAGATACAAACTCTTCACAGTGGTTCTTGGCGTTTTTGAAGTAAAACTGCAGAAATATAAATTATAAAGCCTCTAACACTGACCACATCACTAGAATCCTGTTTTACTAATAATAAAGTCGAACAATGTCGAGTTACAGCGTCTTTATTTTGAGGATATACTGTTTTTCTTTGATGTGATTCTAATCGTGTGGGAGGTTCTGGAAAGAAACGTTGGGAACTTTTTTCGAGTTGTTTAGCTTCACTATCTTCTGACATTATATAAAACAGAAAACAAGTCGATAAAAGAAAATAATCCTCCTCCTAATAAAACCTATACATGACACAAAAGCTGTTTTTCGTCATAACCTCGTGATAAAGGAAACAAGTGGATATAGTAGAGCTTCCTTACTTTAATACAACACCCTGAAACAACTGAAAACTGTTCTGAAATACAAACAAACATCAATAAAAGTGATAAATCAAATCTCAGAGTCAATCAAATGACATCAGTCTCTGTGTTCAACTTGTTTATGGAGGAAATCTTGTGAAAATGAATGGTTCAAAAGTGATAGAATATCTATAAGAATATTGTCAGATGTCAAATCAGCTCAGCTTAAATTAAATTATCTTTAGCTCCTCACACTCCTCTCTCATCTCGCCTCCTTGCTCTCTTGCCTCCTTGCCTCCTTGCCTCCTTGGCTCCTTGCCTCCTTGGCTCCATGCCGGGGCCCCCGGGTGCCGCTGCTCCTGTGCTCGGTGTTGACAGGACCAGCTGTCTCCTCTTTTCTTGCCCTTGGCTGTCGCTCATTAATTTCAACCAAAGGGCCGCTGAGCGACAGCGCTGCCTCATAGTGACCATACTTGGAAACGAGGTGCACAGCGGACACACACACACACACACACACACACACACACACACACACACACACACACACACACACACACACACACACACACACACACACACACACACACACGGAATAAGAGGACACAGAAGTCATGAGTAAGAATTCACACACAACTTGTGAATCACAAGGCTAAACACAGATTTATTAATTGAGCTTTTTGTGCCTGTTTGTTTCTCTTGTAAATAATTATCTATTCATATTTTATCACGATTCATAACAAGTGAAATAATAAGATCTTCGGTTCCTGTAAAACAACACGGAGGCAAAAATATAAAAGCTAAAAGCTAAAAGCTGCCTTTACGTATGAAATAGAGTTTTACAGGATGTAATTGTCACTACACACATACTTCTGTTTGACGATGGCGTGGTTGTTAAGCACGTATCCACTAGAGGGCAGTGCAGAGCCGAGAGTTCCCGACATCAACAAACATGGCGGCGGTGGAGAAGGTTGTAAAAATAATTCGGCTCATTTGCTCTAATATTAACTCGTAAACTCTCTCCACAAAAAGTTCGGCCATTGTTAAAATGTGTCCTCATATCCTATGATTGTGTTATTTGAACTTTTGAGCACACTGCCCCCTTATGGTTTCCATTGGTACTGCTGCGGTTCGTCTGTTTTCGTCCGAAATTAATGCTCCCGCCCTTTTTCCACACAGTTTTAACTGTAAATATAAATATACAGGTGGAGCTACTGCATGTGTGATATATTACAGAACAATAAATGCACAATGTAGACTACAGGACAGGGTTGTGTATGTGTGTGTGTCTGTGAGTGTGTGTGTGTCTGTGTCCGTCTAGCCACGCTCCCCCCACGCCTCCTCCTCGTAGTTATGTAAATTAGATCTGTTAATGAATGTTCTCTCTCATCACATACGAGTGCAAAGTAACTATGCCGTCAATGCCCACTTTGCGTTTGCCACCCGACTGTGCCAAGCATTCCGACCAAATGAAAATACACACGGGCCCGAACCACGCCTGGCATCCGCTCTTAACAAGCTGCAGGAGCACTGCCAGGCACGGCTGCTATGCTGCAGGGAATCCTGAGAATCTCCCGGCTCGGAGCGGATTGAGCTCTCGCGGCTTTCACTGTTTTCAGTGCTGATCGCAGGGGGGGGGGGGAGAGTTAGAGCCGAGTCTCCATCCCACGGCAATCTGAGTGAAATGTCACCAAAAATTCTGAAAAACATTAACTACATTTCCTTTTTCCAGCGGCGTCGTAAACATCAAAAGACACTTGTGAGGTAGAAAAATAAAAGGAATCTTTCAATAGCGAGTTCATAATGAGGCAGATTGTCACAAGTACGTCTCACAACAAAAAGTACTTTTCCATTATAGACGTTTTGGGAAATGATGCTCGTAAAAAGGCAACAGAAATATTTAGTTATGTCGGACGACTTGAAATTGTCCAAAAATATGCATCAAATTTCCCTTGATTTTTATTTCATAAATCCCTCTTTGGTATTTGCTTTCACTCAAAACTATTTCCAGTTTGAAATAGTCACCAGTTTATTTTTTTCCTACAGTGTTACGCTCATTTAATATCCAAATAAATTACTGAAGATAAATAATCTCAGCAGAAGCAATAGATGAGATGGATAACTTGATGAATTTAGAATTGATTGCCCGATGAGGGAGATTGAAACAGTGAAGTTATTAATAACAATTATACAAGTTTATTTTTATTAAAGTAAAGTAAGATTTTAGTGTAAAATTTTGTATGTGAATATATGTTTTGACATTAAATCTTTAACTGGTTTGTTCCTTTTATCAAATCAGTCAGAACGACAACGTCAGTTTAACATTAGATAAGCTGTATATTATTTTGTAATATTATTAAAGTCTATTTAAGTGTTTTTATTACATAAAACTTTACCTTCTAAACTTGCTTCATCCATTTTCTACAGGATAATACTTGTATCACACCTGTGACAATAAAACAACTTGAGCTTCGAACTTTTAGCACTTTTTAAAATGTTATTTGGTTTGGATTCCTTTTCTTTTAATTTGTGTTTAATGAGAATATATTTATAATCTATAATCTATGTATTTTGTGATAATTGTTTGAACATCACACATCCGACCTCTGACTTTTTGATTCAGATCTTTTCCCAGGATACCAGCTGTTCATATTATTAAACATTCAGATGAAGACATTGATTGTTAAAGTTAAATGTTTTTTTTTAGTACATTTGGTATAAAACTGTGTATAAAGCACAGGCCTCTCTCAGTAGTTGTGAGTCTGCTGGAGTTGTAAAGTCTCCAGAACTGACCTGACACCAGCTTAACGTTGACTTAGCAGCGCCGGGTGTAAACTGTGGACGGGCGGAGACGACTGGACGTTCGGCTCAGAAACCCAAGCGGCGGCTCCCGTATGAGGTTACCGGTGTTAAAACTGTGCCACATTTGTCGGATTGCGTCCTGCGTGACACGGATTCCTGACACAAATCCTCCGCTGGTGTCTCAATAAATAAAGTGAACGCCGCGGCGTGTAGGCTAAATGAGGAATTCTGGTCTTGCAGCGAGGGGAGGAATTCACGGCTTGTCACAGTTGATTTCTGTGCGAGAATATGAGACGCTGAATCCTCTACGCTCGCTCGCTCCCTGAGTTTGATTGTGTGGAGAGGAGGCAGAGAATACTGTGGAGAAATTCCCCCTCATTCATCCATCCAGAAGTTCCCACACATACCGACACATGACATGCATGAAATCTAACTGCTGACAAGATTTATAACCTCGCTGTTGTTCAGGATGCATCCGATCCTCTTTTCACTGACGATAATTGTTAAGTTTCAGGCTGTTTAACAACTCACATCGTTCTTATACGATAAAATATATATCTATATAAGCAACTCTAGAGTATTTACTCACAGTGTTGCTTCGACGTAAATGCTAATGTCCTCAATAAAGATGGACGTGACGTCTCCACTTCCTCCCACTGTCCAGAAATGAAGCCAAAATATGGGAAACGTTTGCTCGACCAATCACGAGTCACCCTCAGCTGTCAATCATGACATTTCTTCCCACTTTTATATCATCAAAACAATTAAAATCAGTGTGATGAGAAAAATTGCTAATTTTATTTGACGTGCACTTTGACCTTTCGGTTTGATCCATGTCCCATCCACTAACATGGAGGAGGCAGTTTCTTTTTTTTAACCTATACTGCAGCCGGCCACCAGGGGGCAATCAAGCTACTCTGGCTTCACTTTTCGGGAGCTGTCATGTCGTCCATCTTTATTTACAGTGATCAGGACAGAATGCAAATATTAAATTATAAAATCAACCATTAGAATAATGAAAAATAAATAAAGAATCAGTTCAGACAAATGAAAGTAGAATAAAATAACATGACGTGTGAATATGACACTTCTCTGCTGAGGCCCACTTGTCTCCTTCAGAGCTGCAGGAAACTGAACCTTCTATTATTACCAGTTCGTCCATTTAACCTCCAGCTCATCAAGACCAGCACTTTATAAATAATCTCCTCCACCGCACGACGTCGTTAACTGAACACGGAGACGTGAGCCCGACGTGCTGTCGCAGAGACAACACGCAAAATACGTTGTCATCCATTGACTTAATTTGAATTTAATCAAGCTGCAACTTTGTTTATCTTCACAGCTTCTCCAATGAAGCCGATTTCTCTTCTCATCAATCCACCGGACGAACCTGTTAATGGTATTGCAGCTTCGCCAGCTTGATCAGGTTTCACAGTGTGTGTGTGTGTGTGTGTGTGTGTACGTGTGTGTGTGTGTGTGTGTGTACGTGTGTTTGCACGTAGGTCCTGTGACTGGCAACAGGACTCTCCTGCCAGTTATACAACCACCATCTTGCAATGTTTGTGGATGAGGTCAGTCTCCCATTTTCTCTATTTGTGTGTCTGTGTGTGTCCGTGTGTGTGTGAGAGAGAGAGAGAGAGAGAGAGAGAGAGAGAGAGAGAGAGAGAGAGAGAGAGAGAGACACCTGCCTGCAGTGTGACAGCTCTA
The DNA here is from genome assembly GCF_009819705.1 of Hippoglossus hippoglossus. Lineage (NCBI taxonomy): Eukaryota > Metazoa > Chordata > Actinopteri > Pleuronectiformes > Pleuronectidae > Hippoglossus > Hippoglossus hippoglossus. Next base: position 2,342,512 of record NC_047174.1, read on the forward strand.
TGAGCGTCCTCATGAATCACAAATCATGTGGTTCCCCTCGTCTCATGCGCCCAAGTTAGAAATGGCCCTGAAACCTCACTGTGTGTGTGTGTGTGTGTGTGTGTGTGTGTGTGTGTGTGTGTGTGTGTGTGTGTGTGTGTGTGTGTGTGTGTGTGTGTGTGTGTGTGTGTGTGTGTGTGATGCAGGAGTGAAACTTAAGTCGAGCCACCGCAGAGAGAATATGGGGGAACAGGGAGGTGGAGGATGGAGGAGAGTTGTTGTTTGTGTGTGTTTGTGTTTGTGTGTGTGAGGCTGAGGTCATGTGAAGGTTTACAGTGAAACTCACTTGGAGTCGGTGGTTGTTTACGTTTGCTCCGAGCGGAATGAGACAGAAGTTCAGTTTAGAGTCTGAACCGAGCTTCATGCGTTTGTTCCATAGTTTCATTTGATCTGGTTGGTTTTGGTTTCACGTTGTAAAGAAGTTTGTCGTCATCACCTACGTCAATATCACTTTTTTGAAAATATTTCGCACGGACAATATGTTTTGTAGAAAATAAATGAACCGGTTCACTTTGATAGTTTTGTTACATCTGTGAAATCATTCTGGTTTTTCTACCGTCATTCAAACATGATGTCGTCGGAGGTGAAGATTATAAACTATACTTCTATTGCTTCTTATTCTTAGAATTAGAAAACAAACCAAACCGCGGTTCAGTTGGATCCAGACCGAGGTGGTCGGACCAAACAAGGTCGAGTGAAACCGTCCTAAATGATTCTTCTTTGATTTTTAATGCTTTTTTCCACCTGTATTGTGTGAAACACTTGGTAATTGTGTTAAATTTGCCAAATAAACCGAGAGGAAAACAAGATAAGACGATCCTTTGTGAATACAGGAACAGAAACAGGCTCATTAAGATGCTCTTTTCGTGGATTTCCGATCACGACGCATTTAATTTTAATTATCCCCCCTGCTCTACATCTTCTGCCCGTGTCATTCCTCGCTCTCATACCTCCTCATCTAACCTGTCGTTGATTAGCTGAATGGGTGTTGAGGACAAAGGCTGAAGGGGCAGCAGCCACATTCTCGTTACCAGGCGTCGGGGCTCGGGGGCTCGGCCGGGGAGAAGAGACGGGCGCCGCGCTTTGCTGGAAATATATTCCATCACCCCGGAGTCCGGCTGCGGGGGCCGTCGCTAAGAAGTCATCCAGAGCATTCAAACGGCACAAAACCAGTAATTATGCAAAGCAAGAGCAAAGCATTTGATGAACATTTCTCGCATTTCATCTTTGCTCGTCTCTGCGTTTTTTTTCCACGCGAGATTGAAAACGTTTTTTGTTTTCGTCTCCCGAGGCTCGCCTCCTCGGCATCACCCCGTCACCTCGCAGGATGCCTTTAATTAGAGACGCCTCGTTAGCGGCATCCTCACCGCTCCTTAATTAAGAAGAATCATCTTCACACTCTGCTCATTGTCCGGCTGTAAAGAAAAGCAGCGTTGCCTTTCTTGTCATTTACTCTGTTTTTCTTTATGATAAGGAAGGTTTCTTTTTTTTTTTTTGTGAAGGTTTTTTCTTTGAATGGGCAGATAAAGAGGGAGAGGAAGAGAGGGAGAGGCTGTGTGATGAAAAGACCCACAGCAGCCACCTGATAAATTGGCTTGTTAAGAGGAGAAAGATCACTATGTGACATATTCCTTCCTTTCATTCCCGGTAACACAGGTGCAAAGCAGACTACAGACAAATGGGAATCAATCAAATCCTGCTATAGCTGCTGCTGGTATTGGTACACAAATACTGACGGCCACTCAGCCGGGAGGTTGATCAATTCAATTTTTTTATCTTTGCAATTGTTGCATGTGCATAAACACAGGCAGACGGAGAGAAATCACATGTTCCACAGGGCAGGGAGGGTCTAACACGCGTCTTTCCCAAGGCCAGCGTCTCGTTCTGTGTGAGTCGGAGAGTGGGGGGCAATGAAAAGCTGAGAATAAAGGGTGTGTGTGTGTGTGTGTGTTTGTGTGCACACCCTATTACCCAGACACATCCAGCATTGTAGAGGAGGGCGACTCGGTGCCATGAATACTGGAAGACAGCGAGAGCGTGTTTGATACCGGAGAGGGGGAAGACAGAAACAAAAAAAACGAAGGGGGTGAGAAATGGTGGGAAACGCTGGGATGGACGGATGGAGGGATGGAGGGGAGACAGGGAAATATACACTAAAGGGTTGGACAGCGCTTCCTTTTCTGTCAGTCTCCAAGCAACTCACAATAGAAGGTCAGAGAAGAAGGAGAGGAGGGACCCGACAATACAGAAATACAGAATACTCCTGTATTCATGCTCAGACAGACAGGTAGGCAGGAGACTCACAGGCATGCACACACACAAAGTGGGTTTTTAGACCTGCAGCGTTAAATCAAACCTGCAGAAACACACAAACACACAAAAGTTACACAATATAGATGCAGTTAAATATCGGCTCCAGATGTAGGAATTGGAAAATACGACTGAACTCCAAATATTCTCCTGAAATCATCCGGGAGAGTCCTTGAATGCAACATAAAGATAAAACAGAGGAACCATACATGTGGAACTGTGGTTCTCAAACTCCAAGGACCCTTCAACGGACACCACTCAGACCTCACACCCCGAGATTCAGGCTTTTGGAGGTTTCATTACAGGAAAGTGTATGAAATTCAAGACGGAAATAGTCAAACATCGTGTGAGTGTGTTACTGAAGAGATTCAGGAGCTTCTGGTGATGAAGACAAAGTCGGGGCCGCTCCAGATCGTCTGAAATCGGCTTTAAGTGACGTGAGAAAAGGAAATTGTCTTGAGAGACAGAGGAACATTCGTGGATCGTGATTCAAGTGTGTGCAATTAGGTGCAGATTCAAATAGAAATTAGTTTGCAGTGAATTTAAATGGTTCCATAAGACGAGTGTTGGGTCTTTGTGGAGGAGTTCAATTCATTTCAATGCCTTTATTGTGATTTCCCAGTGTAAAACTGTCCCAGCGGTCCAGAAAGTAACATGAGGAGACAAGGGGATTCTAATAAACCAAGATAATAAGTAATGAATAGAATAAAAAAGAGTAAAATGAGGGTGAGATGAGTGTGTGTGTTTGTTAAAAGAGACGTTTCTCCTCTTGCTCATAAAGTCCTGCTCTGTGGAGACGCTGGTGGTTCAGGTGTTTATTCAGAGACGAGTCTTCTTCCTGGTGGCTGACGACAAGTGTCCTCTTCTTCTCTCCTCCGCGACCGCAGGAAAACACGGCTGTTGTCTGCTCAAGGACGATTTTAAAAAACAAACAAAGATTACACTTTTTCCCAATCATTTCTATCGGGTATATAGGTTTTTATAAAAAGTTGTTTGTTTGTTTTTTTGAATTTTCCTGTCAGCAGCGTCCATTAGCCGGTCGGGCTGAAACGTGTTTCTGATGCATTAAGTGGCGGAAAGAAATGGAAACAATCTGCTCAAGGTTCAGGAGAGAAGGTTCGGCCGTAAGGATTCTCTGCCATTCATGTGAAAGCCCGGCGAACAACAGCACTCGCTGCGCCCTTGGACTGAATATTCCTTTAAGTGAATTCTCTTTCAATTCTCATTCTTGCTTTCATATGATCATAACGTTGTATAGAGTACGAGTCACTTCACTCCTTCAGTTACTCGTAGCTTCTGTGGCGGTTCGTCTCTCGAGGAGCGTTTCCAGAGCTCGGACCTGGTCGACCCACCTGTCGCCGCGTACGTGTCTCTGCCGGTGAAGAGTCTGTGACCTTGTGACTCAACAACCAGAGGCTCAGCATGTCCACGGCTTTGTCACGTCCACGTCACCTTGTCCACATTAAGGACAAAAAGAAAGATTATATTCAGTTTATCTGAAACTAGATTGAGACTCTGTAAAGCGCACAGCTGCACCAAGGCCGAACGAGCCGCACATGATTGAGTCGCTCTTATAGTCGGTAGATAGAAGAGGAAAGGAAGTGGTCTGATTGTTATCAGTTCATTGAAAATTAACAAAAGTGTTCTGTTGTAATGTTAAAGAAAGAAACAATCCTGGATCCGCCTCTAAATCCACATCAGCACCGAATGTTTAATGGTTTCTCATCAGGCTCCATCCTCCTACTGGAATGTAAAAGTCCCTTTAATTCAATCAAACCAAGTTACTCACAGATATCTGTCCTCTCTACACACACTCACAGATATCAGTCCTCTCAACATGTTTGTGTTATCTATCAGGAAAAGGACAAAACTAAATCTCACAATTTTAAAGAAACTGAATCGAGCCCCTTTATTGAATTGGCCCAAAAAGTTCTTGGGTTCTTTCTTCCAAGTTTGAATCAAATTAGTTCTGTAGTGTGGTGCAGCTTGACTGACTTTAAGGAGATGTGACCTCTATGAGTCACATTCTACTTTGCTGATTAATTGATTAATTGTTTTGTCGATAGAATTTCAGATGTTTGAGCTCCATGTTTTCAAATGTCCAGTTTTCCTTTAATGTAAAGAACACAAACATGTATAAAATCCTCAGGTTTCAGAAGCTGTAACAAGCAAATAACTGGCGATGAACCGACAGTTCATCAATTATCAAGATAGATGAATTTACTGTCGATCAGTCGAACACTGAGTTTAACACTGAAGCCACTTCCAAGTTTGATTAGCAACACGACCACACTCTAAATGAAATGTCTCCTCCGATCCAAGGAAAGGCCGACGCGCTCTGACTCCAGCTGCATGAAAGGCACCAGGTTATAAAAGCTCATTAGAAAAGGACGGACGTCTTCTTTACTTCGGAGGAGGTGGAAAATGTTTGAACAAGAATGTTTGAACTTGAAAGTTTGTGCGACGGTTTGAGTGCGAGCGAGGGAGCGCGTCTTCGCTTCTTCTACGCATCAAGGTTGAGATGTACAGAACGTGAATGTTTCCCTGTTTTGATTTGACAGATTTGAAACTCGTTGGGTTTCTAAGACGTAGCTCCGGATAAAAAGGAGGATGAATTGTAGATGGGGAAAATAAAGCATCTGATTTGTTTCATGAAGGCTTCAAGCAACTGCAACAGACTATTTACTGCAATATCTGCAACATCTGTCGAAATTAACAACATTAATTCCACCTGAAAAAGGGACTAAAATCCAAATGAAACATCCACGTTTGAGGATCGAACAACTAATCTCACACACGAAATTCTTGCTATAATAATAAAACATATATAATTAACTTTTAAAGGATTTAAATATTAAGAAAAACGCAAGAACAGGTATTACTGGTATAACTAGACTGTGGAGGTCATCGTCAGGAGGGAAATATTTTTACATTTCTCGTGATAATGTAAGAAATCTTTAGTTTCTGCATCGTACAGTTACGTGCTTGCTCAGGCACTGTCAACCATAAAGTTTTTATAATACACGCACCAAATATGCCGCTACAACCACAGATTGAATTCATTATTATTAGCACAATATATCTTCATGGTTCTGTAGTCATCAACAACCGGCTTGTAATTTACGCTGTAGATTCACAGAACAAAATTATACAGATACACGACACATCCGTCACATTTTATAGAAGTTTTCCTCTGAAGTTTTCCTGCTGTTTCTTGTCGTATTGTTGTACTTTCTGACCGTACACGTAAAAACTTCTCACGTTCATTCAGACGACCAAATAAAAGGTACAATCACTTCCACAAAGAGCGTTTTCCCTGGATCTTTGAACGGGCTGAATTCACCCTACACAGCTTTTTGTAATATCTTTCTTTCATGTGAGAGAATGAAGCAACAAGTCATCATGTCGGAGACGTGAGGAGCAAACTGCAGCGTTACTGTCCTCGTCCTCGTCCTCCTCCTGCGTCTGCATGACAGGAAGTCTGCTCCGTTTTAAACATCACGACCACTTACCAACGCAGACGAATAAACACGTCTATTCAGCGTTTGTGCATCTTCAGACAATGTGGGACGTTTCGTCAACAGCAGCTTTGCTTTGTGTCCTAAAGAAAGAACTCACACTAAACACACACTTCAGTGAAGTAAAGGAGGCTTGAGAAAAGTTTAAAAGAAATAAATAATTAACTACAAGGCCGCAAAAAACAACCGAAGAGTCGGAGTCGGCCGCTGAAAGGCAGAGAGCCGCCGCGATTTAGACTCGGAAATTAAATTCAACTCTAACGCGGTGAAGCAGCTATTGAGACGCAGCTGAGGACGTCATTAGGCGTCTTGTTAATGTCTCTGGGTCTCGCCGAGGTGAGTCAAGTCAAGGAAGAGTCTCTTTTTCATGTTTGTCTATGAGGGACGACTATGGTGAATAATTTGATGCTTTTATACTGTAAGAATGTGTTTCTGAGTGTGTGTGCTCCAGGTTTTGCTCATGTTGTGGGGACCTGAATCTGTTTGCACAGTTATGGGGACATGTCTCGTTAATCATTTAAAGGATAAGTCGTAAGGATAAGGTTTCCATTAAGGACTTATAAGATCTACATTAAGGCAGGAAATAGGGTCAAGCTCTTAACCTTTCTCCACTCTCTTCCTCCCATAACCTCCAACTACCGGTCCTCATACACACATATGTGTGTGTTTGTGTGTGTATGTCTTATAAATGTCTGTTAATAAAAGCACACTACAAATAAAGGACAGGGTCAAGTACGGTGCCCAAACACAAATGCAAGAGGCTCAACACAACTAAAACACAGTTGCTTTGGAAAGATATCCCATCAAATCCCTTCTTTTTTAATATCTTTAATAGTCTAAATGAAACAATAAATATTATTGACGTTTATTTTTAATCCTGCAAACAATAGTTGAGCATGTATCACACTTTAGTTTGTCTTTAAACGTACAATATAGGTTTGGCCACTAGGGGTCTCTCAACCCAATCACTAACAAAAGACCCAGCTTGATGACATCATGAAGCGTGGGATCATGGGAGTTTTTATCTTTACCATCGTTAATTGAGAAAATCCACCTGACGCGACTGTAATGTATCAACGTTTTATTCACGTTACGCAGCAAAGAAACAAATAATCGTGTTTCATTACGAGTTATGCAGTCGGATAATTATTATTATTTGTTTTATTGACATTAATGTAAACATAATTCATTGCTCTAAACGTATTATAATTCTAAATATTGCTTATGTTACATTTTAGCCTGTTGCTCATCCTTAGGTATTTCTATTGAATTGGGCATCATTAATCCTCCGTACCTTGAGCTATTCACTCTGTGTTTCAGGTCGTTTTTGATTCTTCTTCACTTTGTGATATGAATCATTTCAGCAGAGGTCCAGTCGGGTCACGTTTTAATAACTGACTCGTACATTAGTAAGTAAAATGGCTTATGTAAGTACAGTGTGCAGCTAAGTGCCATTTAATTATCCTTCATTCATCGTCCTGACCTTTTGTAACAAGAGCACAAGCAGCTTGTCTGATAATCCTCAGTCAGTGCTCAGTTATGACTGTGTTTCAAATAGAAGCTTGAGAAATTCAGGTTCCACTGAATAAAACATTGATCTTTGCTGCGATGTTCCAGGAGAAGCTGACGCCTGATTGAGGAAACAGCAGCCGAGTGAATGTTCCATCGGTTCAGGGACACAGATCTGACTGTGGTAAGAAAGACTGGCTCCAGATTTATGATGTGAAAAGGAAGTGGAGCGGTTTTGTACATCAACATCTCTTTACTGAGGCTCCAGGGGGCGCTGCGCAAAAACTGGCATTCAAAGTAAACGGGCGTGAGGTTTATTTACACACAGTTTTATCCAATGAAATCTGCCCCAGTTTCTTCTTTAAATAAATCATATTTTCTGATTTCAGCAACAGAGCTTGTACCTTTTATCACATCGTTATATTTCAACCTAATAGTTGCATTAAAGTATTTACTAGTACATCTATATATTACCTTTATACTTGTACACAGAAATATGGATAATAAGGATTTTATAGCAGACTTGGCAGATGTTGAAATATGTTTGGATGTAATTGGTTTGTCAGATTAAAGGGACGTCTGCCTTCAGGAACCACAACAAACCTGAATCACAGAAAATCAGTAAAGTCGTAAATCGTTTTTTTCGAGACCTTGACTTTGCTGCACTGAGACTTTTCTATTAATCAACTTTTGTTTGAGTCTTTTCTCACAGTCTGAAGTTTAATATGAGTGTGCTGCTCTCTAGTGGACGTCTGGAGAAGTGCAGCCGGACAGAGTGAACAGGTAGAAGATCCAAACACTTTCTACCTCATTAGTCCTGGTCCTAATAAACAAAACCAACATTTAATAACACGTGTTTTATTTTATGTCTCCGAGCAGCGTCTGACTGTTGTTTCCGGTTTTACAGGATTCATCAAATTAGATTAAATGATTTAAACGTTCCAGGCTCTGACTTTGAGTTGAAAAATGTTTGACATGGTTTGAAATTAATAAAAGTTACGTTGAGTATAATCTGCACAAACAGATTCTGCATCAGTCGAGGGACGAGTTCGACGAATCAGGTTTGAAGTTTGCTCTGAGAGAATCTTTATTGGTGGATTAAAAAACTGAAGAAGTTCATTAAATGTTCTTATTTGAAGCTTTAAAACTTCAAAACTAAAAAACTTAAAAGTAGCTGTTTAAATAGTTGAAATGACTTCTTGTTGTATTTACTGATTATGTAACAATGGCAGTAACAAAAAATGTATTTGTGTAAATCATGTTACGTTTAGTTTGCAAAATCTAATTTGCTAAAAATATTCTGACATATGTTGGATAAAATAAAGTAAACGCAAAACTCATGTGCTGTTCCTGAACGACAATAACATTATTTCTCATTGACACAGTATGTGCTCTGTATATGAGGACAATCTTACCTGCAGCACAGCTTGTACGACATTAACACACAAACACACACACACACACACACACACACACACACACACACACACACACACACACACACACACACACACACACACACACACACTCACACACACACACTCGGCCTCTAATGCAAAGTTCTGGTTAAACATTGGCCCAAAGTTTGCCTTCCGCCTTCTGTTGTTTTTACACCGAAGCTCCAGCAATTGTTGCAGCATTATTGACTTAGTAATTAAAGTATTTTAACGTGGGGATTCTGTAATCATTACATACGCCACCATCTGTTCCTGTGACGCCGCGTGAGCACCTGAAATGGATTTTTCCTCCTGAGTAGATAACGTATAAAAAGCAGGAGGAGGCGGGAGGAGGAGCACGTCACGGCTTTCATTCATCTAAAACTCTGACTCATGCAAATACCCTTTTTTATATTTACCAGGTTTTTAATAAATATTCAACAGTGTTCTCCAGTTTGAATCGTTTCTCATGGGACAAATACAAGAGAGCAGGAAAAGACCTGTATTAATATTCTTGTTCTTTATCTTTACTGTGAATCCATTTGATATTAAACTGGTCTTAACCATGTTGTGTCATTGAGTTTCTTCTTCTTCAAGTTTAGAACTGTTATTATTCACTTTCCCAAAAAAAGATAGTTGTTAAAACTATTGTTTAAAAGAGCAAAATTATATTTTTATATCAACAGAATAAAAACCTACATTATAGAAGCTAAATAAAGTCAAAATGTGCTATTTCAACATATATGTTTTCATAGTAAATTGAGCTGATTACTGGAGCTCATCTTTTCTTTATTAATAAATGTTTTCTCTATAATTACATCAATGTTTCTGCAAAACATTGTATGAAATTATTGGGAAATGACAGATCTAAAATATAAAGCTTTACCACGTCTTATACTCAGTTTGTTGAGCAGATTGTGAGTTTTAATGTTTAGTTGTGGTAATAATAATAATAATAATAATAGTATAAAATGTTAGTGAAACCACAGAAATCTGTATTTTCAGTCTTAAATATCTTATTTAAAAAGGTTTTGCAGTCATAAGTTTATTTAGATAAAACTCTGGATTCTTTCGTCAGAGGAGCTGATCAAACAAGCGGCTCCTCTCCTGATCTCCTGGTTTTATGACTTCCCATCTGGTCCAGGACGGACACACCGAGGAGGAGAGTGCTTCCATGTTTCCCTCAGGTCACCGTGGGGGGATATTAAAAGCTTTTCTTACAGTCTCCGTCCCTCCGTCCCTCTGTCCCTCCGTCCCTCCGTCCGTCTCTGTTGGTTCTCCTAACATTTTGGCAAACACGTTTATCTCCGTCGTATCTCGCTCCATTGTGTCGCAGAAAAAAAAACAAATAATTACAAATAAAAACCTCCCGACTTCAATTGTGGCCCCCGTGGTGTAATCTGCGAGTCGAGCCATTAAAGAGTCGTGTGTTTACTGGTTTGACACCAGCTCTTTGAATGGAAGGAGATAAGGATTCTATTGGGTTCTGTTATTGACTGAGGGTCAATCTGTCGCAGAGGAAAAGACAAAGACAAGAACACAAACTGTTCTTCTGTTCAGAATCAACATTATCACAGTGGAAAACATAAAGTGGGAACATGTAATAATCCATCTATCGTTCATCAAAACAACTGAAGACTCTTTGTTTCAGTTTTAATCCGTGAATTCATGTTATTAAGTCATTTGATCCACATCTTTCGTCCAAAACTAAATATCTCAGCTGATTATTATGTAATTTCATACAGATTTTCATATTCCCACAGAAGATGAATCCTCCTGACGTTCATGGCTCCAGCTTTTCACCCACGACCACCATGAAGTTGACATTTGTGGTTTTGAATGAAACAGATGCAGAATAGTTCAGGGAAGAAACCATTAAAGTTTTGAAGCAGATCACGATAAAGGAACATGTGAGATATGACGTTAGATATGATATATGACGCTTGGTGGAGGGATGAGACCTTTTAAGACATTTTAATACCAACATAAAAACTAATTTATGTCCATTAGTTTGAAATAGCTCTGACACAGCTCAAGCAATTTATCGTTAAACTTGTATTTCTTCATAGTCATAAACTTTAATAAAACCTGGGCTGGAAAGTTCTGAGATTAATACACAAACTTAACCAGAAACAGACGAATGGATGCAGCAGATACTGGAACCAATAACTATTCTTACTTAAAGAAAAAGACGACCTCTCCAATCTGAATTGCAAGTTCATACTTTTAAATGTCTTTTATTTGTAAAAGTTTAAACCCCAGGTCCAACACATGGTGAATAAAACAGGTGTTTGTCCAGGTTTAAACAGTCTTTAAATAATTTGACTTCAGTGTGTGTTGGTAGCTTCCTCAGGTTCATACTGCACCTCACAGTTCAGTGTCCTGGGTTTGAATTGTCCTCATCACATCACCTCTCTCACTGTTCCTCTTTCCATCCAGCAGCACTGGAGCAGACGTACTGTCCCTCAGAGTCCCTAGTAGAGTCTGGACCCGAGTGCAGGTCTGAGTCTTCACTGGACTCCTCCTGTGCCCATGAACACGGTGTTGATGGGCGGCAGCGAGGACACCAGGTCCTGCACCTCCGAGGACGACGTCACCCGCTGCTGAGACAACAGAGTGTCCTGCGAGCTGAACGCAGACGGAACCCCGAACATGCAGGGAGCCGATCCCGACGAGGGCAGCGAGTGATCTGAGGAGGAAACGTCGGGTAAACACAAAACTACTGGACAGGTTTCCACTTTCTTTAACTTCGTTTTTTCAACATTTTCACTGATGTCCAAGGGAATAATTCATGGATCATAATGAAGAATCAGGCATTTTTAGAGAATAGATATGTATGAGTGTCTAATTATCTGTAGATCCAAATAAAAATCCTGATCTACTGAATTTAAATGAGGTTTCCTACGTGGACTGTTGGGCCTTGATGGAGGTGTGAGCTCTTATCCTCTTACTGATTGATTGATTGATTGATTGATTGATTGATTGATCAGATGAATTATTCTTGTTTCTTTTAAACTTGATTTCCCACCCGTCGCCCCGGCTGAAGATACTTTAAAGAACCCGTCTGACCTGCTGTAGTTTCCGTCTCTGTGAAATAAGCCCCTGTGGTTTTCCTCCCGGGCTCGTCCAGGATGTTGAGCGGGTCGTGGACCTCCGAGTACGCTGAGGGGAACGGACGCAGGCTGCTGACGCTGCTGATGACGGACACGTGCTGGTCGACCAGTGATGTCATCCGCTGGCTCTCCAGGTAACTGCTGTTGCCATAGTAACCTGTCACAGGAGTGAAAGTTTTGAAGTGAGGTCATTAGAGGAATAAAGAAATGACTGATATTCATCTATGATTCACAGGAAACGTTTTTATTTTGTCTGTAACACTGGATTCTGTCATCTCGAATCACACTTTATTTCCTTGTAATGCAAACGGGATATTTCTAGTATCCTGTCCAGAATTTATAATAAACTTCTGTAGGTCTCCTCACCGGTGTGTCCTGTGTGTCCAGCGTACGTCTGTCCCTGACACCCACCCGAGGGGTTCAGTCCAGACCCCACGAAGCCGAACCCCTCGGCCGAGTCCAGGATCTGAGCGTCCAGCGTCTGTTCGGTCTGAACCGGATCCGACCCTGAACTGTAGCTGGACGTGGGTCGGACTGCGGAGCCGTAAGGTGTCAGGCTGCAGCTGGAGCCCCCGGACGAGGGATGGACCGATGGAGGGTGGTGGTTGTAGAACAGGTCTTTGCTCAGCTGCTGGTCGGTGAAGGTCGGGTAGCGTGAGAGGTGATAGGCCAGGGACGAGGTCTGAGACTGAACCGAGGACAGACACTGATTCTGAGGCTGAGATCTGAAAGTAAAGAATGAAACAAATCGTCAGACATTAGCATCATCACATAAATATCAGAAGTCAAATCAATATTCACCAATGACACCAACTCTGCATGTTGCTGAAAAATATTTTATAAAAGAAAATGTCTCCTACAATAAATATCAAACAATCATACAAATTATATATTCAATACCATTAGCATAATTACAGCTTTTTGTACATTTACAAATATTATATTTATTTTATATTTTAGGGCAAATTAAGAAGAAAATCTTATATAAAGTTTTGTGTAAATCTTAATATGGAGATGAAACTTTAGCCCTTATGAAGATGGTTAAAAACATGTCTGACCTGAGTGTGGGCTGGTAGCTCGGGGTCGAGGAGCCGCTCGCCGGGGGGAAGTAACCAGGGCTGGTCTGAGCCAAGCAGTGGTACAGGGTCTCCGGGTAGGCGGAGCAGGGGCTCGGCTGGGTCATGGCAGTGAGAGAGGAGAGGCAGGACGAGGAGGAGGAGGAGCAGGCGGAGGAAGAGGAGGACGCCAGGAGCCTCCCCGCCATGGGCCCCTGGTTGATGACGGAGCCTCGGTGCACCAGCGCTGCTGGGGAGATAGGGGGCGTCATGAGGGGCCCGCTGACCTGAGAGAAGTCCAACTGACCACCTGGTGGAGACGGTGGAGACGGACAGAGACGTAGAATCAACACAGGAGGACAGGAAGGGGCGGGGCCGGGGGAAGAATCCATCACATTTTGCTTTTGGTTTTTACCTGAAACGGTGAAACCAGCGGCGTCTGAGCTCTGGTAGACGACGGCGCCCGGCTCCAGACTCTGCTGGTGATTGGTGGACAGGGACATGTAGGTGTGCTGCTCCCCCACAGACTCGTTCTTCACCGACTGGTCAATGGCGGCGTTGGCCTTGTTGCGATTGGCAAGAAAACAGGAACTGGGCGACGCCATGAACGCTGCTTTACTGGCATCTGAGGTGTGGGGGGGGGGGGAGTCGCAGCAGCTCGTCAACGACAACATCTGATAAAACTCACAACTCAGGAAACTGTCCTAGTTTCTTCATTACTGAACTGCAGGACCATATACTGTCCTGTAGGTGGCGCACTACTGTAAAACTACATTATTACACTATTTTCTCAGTTGCATTTATCATTTAAAATCTACAAAATTGACAATTTCTGATGAATACATCTTTAAATCGGAGTTAAAATCATGTCAATTACTGTTTACCCATTTTTATGTTTGCATGAATTAATTAATTGATTGTCTCCTCAGTTTGATTCTAAATGATGTTTGAAAGAATTGACACCAACTTTAGAAGCAAAGTGTTTTTCAATTTCCTTCATGTTTGAAATGTGTGAAATTAGAGACTGAAAACCAAGATGGACGACTCGTCTACACCTTCTTCGACCAATCATCTCAGCTGTCAATCATGGCAAAATCCTGCCCGCTAACAAGGAGGAGGCAGGTTTAAGAAAAAAACTACAGCCAGCCACCAGGGGGCGATAAAAATGATTTGGCTTCACTTTTGTGGAGCTGTCATGTCTTCATTTACAGTCGATGGGTGTAATAAACATAAAAACTTAAACTGCATAGAAATGAAAAAATGACTTTTAACTGAGACACTTGATGTTGTATTTTAATTTAAATGTTGACATCCTGTAAAGTGTCTCTGGTTGAAATATGAGCTCAATGAGCCTCAGACCCTGAATGTACGTGAGCAGCTGTATGTTCTCATGTGTGTGTGTTTGTCTCGATGGCTGATACCTGCATTTTTCATGTACTTGTCCAGCAGGTTCTGCAGGTCCTGCTCCTTGTCGTTGTTGAACTGAGTCTCCAGGGCCAGGAGGATGTACTCGTCCAGCAGCATCCGGATCAGATGGAAGGAACCTGGAGAAGAACGAGACGTCCCCACAGGTCAAAGTGTGAAACAGCAGGATTCCAGCTGAGCGCTCAGTCTCAGGATTCCTGTGTCAGATCCAGCTGATCTTTGTTTGACCTGCGAGGTCACGGGTTTGAAACCTGCAGCGTTTGAGCTTCGGGGAGGGAGCCGGCGAATGGCCGATGTTTATTCACGTACACGAAGCCTGTGTGTTTGAACAGAGAGCACGCGACCCTCAGATAAGACTGTTTAATAAAGGAGAGTCTGGCCATTACAATTTATGGCACTATTGTGTGTGTGTGTGTGTGTGTGTGTGTGTGTGTGTGTGTGTGTGTGTGTGTGTGTGTGTGTGTGTGTGCTTACAGCTTTGTGAGGACCATTATGAATTTAGACCTTACGTAATAAGGACATTTTGGCCTCACTTAAAACTGTGCATGTGTGTGTGTGTGTGTGTGTGTGTGTGTGTGTGTCAGTGTGTGTGTGTGTGTGTGGGGTCAACACATCCTGTGGACTGAATGATTTAGAAAGAGCACAAAACCAATTAGCTAAGTGACAGATACACAAACAATAATCACCATGTTACGTTCAGTCTGTAGCTTTTATAAGAAGCTTGTGTTTTAAGACCTGTCGACACTATTGCAGACGTTTTGGTTTTTGAACAGATATTCTCCCAGTTTCAGTATTTGAAGAGGAGCGGGTTCAGGTTCCTCACCGAAGCTGGAGGCGTTGTTGAGCGTGAGGTTGTGCATCACTCGGGCTCCGAAGAAACTCCACCTGAGCAGGAAGTCCTGCGCTCGCTTCTTCATCGTTCGCCCGCTCTGCTTCCCGGGCTGCGCAGAAGGAGAGAGAACAAACTGCTCGGTTGCACGACAGCTCGTTTGAGAGTGTGAGCTCACAGAGTGACGACGGGGAGCGGCTGTTACCTTGATGACTTTGTGCTCCACCACCGAGTCCAGCCACTCGATGAAGGACTCCACTGTGGCGTTTTTCCTCAGCAGCTCCTTCAGCTCCTGGAAGACGGTGATGGAGTCGTCTGGAGAAAAGAGGAGAAGAGAAAAGAGATTCTCATTTTGTGTTAGAGCAGAATCTGGCTTCAAATGACGTCAAAAACAAGATGGCAGCTTTGTATCCGGGTATTTTGGCTTCATTTCTGCGTAGCGACAGGAAGTGGAGACGTGTCTTTATGATATTTGCATATTAAAGTTCCATCGTAGTGACGGGAGGAGAAAACATCGTCCCTCAGCGGTTGTCTTACACTCAGAGTAGATGTCCGGGTCCTGGTCTCCAGCCGAGTTAACGCTGAGCAGCGGCTGTGAGCTGATGCTGCTCAGATCCACGTTATCGATGTCCAGCACCATGCTCGTCACCACGGTCTGGTCAAACAGCGCCGGACGAGCTATCTGCAACAACAGACGAAACTCAAAAGTCAGTGTTTACTCTAGTTTGAATATTAGCGTGAGCTGTACAGGTGTGTGGTACCTGTGCCAGGTGTAAGAAGGAGGTCTGCCTCTTCAGGGACGCGACAAAGCGGCGAGCGATGGGGAGTTTCTTAGCTGCAAGGCATTCTGGGAGGTTTTCCAGGGAGGAGGCCAGCCAGTGTTCCCAGTGTTTGGCAAAGCTGCGGATATCTGCCAGAAGACTGATGAGACATTCTCACGGTTATTATCTTGTTTTAGTGTTTATGTGCATTTCCTTGATACGCGTGTGTCATTGGTCCATGTTTGATACCTTTGATTTATTATGTTTGTCAAGTGTCTGTGTTTGTACTTCTGTGTTTTTATTCATGTATGTATTTCCATCAATGGCTCAGGTACTGCAGATGAAAACTAACCTGTCTGGATAAATCTGGTGCATTAACATGGTGAACTTAACTTTAACTTTTTAAATGAATAAACATAAACAAGTTACAGCTTTCGGATGTTTAAAACTTTTCCAGCTCTTGTGTCGCTTAACAAAAGAAAGTGAGTAGAATTTAATGAAAACTATCAGGAATTATGTCTAAAACTACAACAGTGAAATCCAGGCATCATAAACTGGAATATATCTTCCTGCCAACATGAAGAATTCCTTCCAACGTGTTTATCTTTTTATCCAGGAAGGGAACTGTGGTTCAAATTGTTTTTTCTTAACAAGGATTCTAGTGATGTCAGAAAAGATCCTCGGATAATTTGTGAAAGTGAAGTTTAAGAAACGAACCTTTCAGGCATCTCCTGCATCGTAGCAGGAATCAGAACATCTGTCAAAACCTGAGAAAACAAAGGATTCACTTGTAAAACAGAACAACACACACACAGAGAGAGGAAGTCATAACAAAGTTAAGATGGAGTAAAAAACTTAAACTCTCAGGCCCCAGTGCATCCAGATATAAGATATAATCTAAATTTCAGTGATTTTAATGCCTGTTAAATTAGTTTTTATGTTTGAGAGTTTCTATTTCTGAAGGATTAACGACTCACACTTCTTGTTCAAGAACGTTTCATCAGGACAGAAATAATTTAATAAGGACCTTGTAGAGGATGGAGTCACAGACGCAGAAGATGTCGACGATCACAGGGTTTTCCAGCAGCGGCAGCAGGTGGTCGGGCATCCCCTGCCAGAAGTGCAGCAGGAAGTTCTGGATCTGCGTTAAAAAGATATATAAATATATGAAGAAGATCAGTATTAGTTAGAGTGGAAGGTAAACTTTCTCTTTATGAAGGATTTCATCGTCGGTGGAAACAATAGAATGATCATCACCTCCTCAAAGTTGACGTTGATGGCGTTGTCCAGGATGCACTGACAGTGGGTTTTATACATCATGATCAGAGTGTCCACCTGCAGAGGAGATATTACACACGTGATTCATTCAAAAATCAATCAATCAATCAATCAATCAAACTTATATAAATATATTCATCACCAACCTTTTCTCTGGGGATGCTTCCCTGCAGCAGGAGATGCTGAGCGTTCGGGAACTCTGGCAGCAAAGTTCCAGTTTTGGAGCTGAGAGAATATTTCCTGGTGAATCCTCCCTGAAACATCCACTTTATGTGTTATAGATAAAAGTCTGTTTCTATTTGAATTTAGATAATCACACAATCTACTTTTTTTTACCTCATTCTTGAGTTTGCTCCCTGAAAATCTGTGAAGAAAGAAACAGAAGTGGTCTCAAAATAAAGTATATATAGTTTTAAATCAAAATAAAAGAACAGTGCAACATGTAAAGAGCAAAATGGAATGGAATTAAACAAGATTCACATAAAACATAGTAAATAAAGTGAAACGTCACCTGGTCAAACCTTTTCCAGAATACACAGAGTGGTAGTAAGCGCTGCTCTCTTTGATGCCGATTCCATAGTAATGATATCTACGATAAAAAACATCAAAGATTAGAAATAACATCTTGTATTTAAACTCAAAACTAAACAAAAAAACTCAAACGTAAGCAAATCATTTTTTATTTGGTTAATATTTACTTGGAGTGCCCCCTGGTGCCCAGTCGTCTGGTCGTCAGAAGAGGAAACTTCTGTCGGATCGTCTGAGGAGAACAGGAAATTTACTTTCATATCAAATATAATAAATGTTGTAAGTCATCACATCGTTGTCACTGATTAATATTAGATTCATACAATACCATTAAAATGTATAATATGTAATGTGTGTAAATTATAATGTCGAATTCTGAGTGAGATATTTGAAACAGCTGTGGGATAAAGTTTCTGATTGATATGAACTCAAAACTAAAAGTATTTTGGACAATGAGGTGATTTAAAGTATGAGAAAACACACACACACACACACACACACACACACACACACACACACACACCTTCCCAAATGTAGCAGCACAGGCCGGCTCCAGCTTCTCTTTCCTGCAGAAGTCCAGGTAGTGGGCGTAGAGGATGCAGCGAGGCAGACACACTCCTTCACACACGATGTAGTTCTCCTCCAGCCTGTTGTCAGGGAGAAGTACTTTTACTCAAGTACTGTACTCAGGTAAAAGTACTTTCCAGAGGACTTTGAGGAGGCTGTAAACATCACGTTGTCTTTACGGGTAAACATGTGACCTGTGGGTGAACATCTCAAGAAAGACACGGAGGAACTTTCTTTACACTTGGTACAAACGCATCAAACATTTAGTTTGACTCAAAAATGAAACCATTAGAATTGGTTTGGTGGTTGAAGGTCAAAGGTCAAGGTCACGGTGACGTCATGTTCTTGGGGGTTTCATTTTGGGCCCAAACATTGGACTCATGGATGACCTGAATATAGTTTAGAGGTCAAAGGTCACCAGTTTTGCTGGTGCAATGTTCCCAGAGCTCTTACCACTGGAGCGTGAGCTGTGTCTGCTTCTTCTTGTCCTTGATGATCTGACTGATGGTTTTCCTGGAGGACGAGATGCTGTGTTTGATGTTCAGCTCGGAGTTGAAGTCCACCAGGTCCTGGTCGTCCTCAGAGGACGGCGTCTCGTTGCTGTCCTCAGCTTCTGAGAAGATAACCAGACTAATACAGCCCGTGGTTCACATGAGGAGACAGATGCACCTTTTCTCTGACGCTGAGCTCGGTGTCAAATCACGAGTGCGAAACACGAAACATAAAATCAAATAACAAAACACGACAAATTATAAAAGTGTTAAAAAAACGGACAGTGCATTCGTCCAATTGAGCGACGAGCCTTCGTGGCAGGATTATGTATGAAAAAGTCTTGCATAAAATTAAAAAAAGTTATAAAAGTTTTTAGTTTTACGTTTTACAGACATTAGTCTGAAAGTAGAGCTGCGTTTAAAATCACTTCTTTCCATTTTCATCTTTTTTCTTTGCTGGTTAATTTTATTTTCGCCACGTACAAATGAAACATTCACTATTATTTGAGTGTCTTAATCATCATCATTTTTACGAGAGAAGAGAGAGAAGTAAATTTAATCTTTAGTTCAATAGAGCCTGTATAGCGCCACCGTGTGGTTGACTACTGTCACTATTTTACCTCAGAAAATTGCACCTTAAATTCAGATTTAAAGACTCTGAGGAAATTAAATGAAGAAAAGAGAAGAAGAGAAAGGATTAAACTGTAAAAGGGATTTTAATATTAATGTCCGAGCGCTGTTTCTTTTGAAGATAAGATATAAAACCGTATTAATTGAGTGAGTTTGCTTCTTTACCTGATTTAATCCCAGAATCGTCCTCCTGAGGGAAAAGTGTCTGTCCATTGAACTCTGTGTGCTTTGCGTCCGGCGAGCTGCACAGAGTCTCGGTCAACGAGTGAATAAGAAACGCTTCGTCTCTGCCCGAGCTCTCACTGCTGCGTTTCATCGGCATCATCAACCTCAAGGTAAATACAAATCTAATCAACCCGAGAGGAAAAAGGTCAGTTTGCTGTGGAGAGACACGCCGAAGACCATTTGTCCTTGAAGACCGTGAACCAAGCGAATCCTCGGACCCTGTTTGTCAATCCTCCTTCACACGGATCCAGGGAAACACAGGAAACATCACCTGTAGCATCTCCAGCGTTTGGCTCAGTTTACAGCAGCTGAAGGGGAAAAAGTGGAGAAAAGGCCTGGGAGCTGTCGGTGGACGTGACGCTGCCTCCTCACACTCTCACGTCTGAGGGGAGGCCGAGCTAATGAAGCCCTGGATGCATTCATCATATTTACAGAAGGCTAATCCAGGTTATTAATGATTAACAGAAGAACCCATCTGTCCATCCGTCTACGCTGCCTCCCACAGTCTGCTGGACCTTTACACAGAAACAAAAAACCCTTAAAGGATCTGATGTCACAATGTTCCAGTTGATTCCAGTTTGATTTTTACAGTTTAAGAAAAATAATTCATCTTTTGATCATTTGAATCTGTTAATAGGGTTTTTTAATTGCCAGAGAAAATGACCATCACACCATCCTAAAGCCCAAAGTGAAAATACAATGTTTTGTACTTTAAGAAATACTTTGAATAGATCTTACTTATTTTTACTTATTCTTATTTTACTCATCTAATTTTAACTTCATTTCTACAGTTAGAATTTACTCCTATTTCACTTATTTTTATTTGTACTGTCACTTATATTTCTGTGACTTTACATTCTATTGTTTTATTTTTTATATATATTGTGTTAGTGTAATCTGGAGCTATCTTATATAACCTTATTGTGTCACATCTTATCGTATCATATTGTAAAGTATCGTAAATACACACCCAAAAATATTCAAGTAAAATCAATATTTTCAGCAATAAAAACCAGAATCACAAATCAGTTGTTTAGCACTTTGATTGGTTTTTGACGTAAATCATTTATTGATATTCAGAATTGTTGCCAAATAATTTATTAAAGAAAAACGTACGAATGACAAAGGTCATTGTTTAACCACCACAACAATCTAAATAACACATCAATCAACTCTAAATATAATAAAATGAAGCATATTTAAAAAGCTAGCTAGCTAACGTACTGTGTTTCTATTGGCTGAGACAATGTACACACCTGAGGGAGGGAAGACAAATGGTATCGTCCACTTTAGGGGTGTCAGAAATATTATTTCAGTATTCCACCAGGTATTTATCCTTTAATATACATAGTTATATTCACAATAACATGTGAGAACGATATAAAAACACTTCACTGAATACAAGCTCATACTAATGTCCGCTATCTGTGGATACTGGGGGGGTAACCCAGCTCCTGCCTCCCTGTCTCCGGTGCTCCCTCTCCCGGCCGGTGATCCAGGTGCAGCAGCGTCAGCTCCGGTTCCTGTTTCCCGGACAGGTGGAGCTCGCGAGGCGGATCGACCAGGTGAGAACACTCGGTGCCCGACGGAGGAAGCATGTCCGCTCCTCCCACTCCGCGAGGCGGCCTGAGGGCTGGAGCCGGCCCGCTGGAGGCCGCTGCTACACCCACACAGGATGCTAGCTGCTGTTAGCTCCTGTTAGCTCCCGTTAGCATAGTCAACCTGGATGTTAGCAGCTACAGGTGAAGCTACACCGCCGCTATGCTAGCTCCTGTTTATTCAATCTGAACGGTTTCTTTACTGAAGAGACAATTTACTGCAGATTTACATTTTAATTTATAGTTTTGTTCTTATTAAAATCCTGTAATTTTCTATTTAAGTGTCAGTGAATGCTAACCACACATTAGCAGACATATTAAATCACTGGATAGTTTAGCTCCTGCTGTCAGATAATAAACATTATTTATACATAAAATTAAAACATGCATATAATTATAAAACATTAAAGCTGCACAATGTTTCCATATCACAAACACTCACCAGTACCTGCACTGATTTAACTCATTTAATACCTATTGCACATTATCTGTATGATGTATATAACTCCACATGTACGCCTCTTCACTCTTTTATGTGTATATAGTTGAATACCATTTTATTTATTTATCATACTATTACGAATATATACTTAATATTTACATATCTAATTTACATACATACATCTGTATTTAGTTATACTCTATATAACATACTGCTATTCAGTAGATGGCCGCCCCTCACTGTCCCACCAACTTTACATACTATGTCTACTTCATTCATATATATATATATTTATTGCATATATACAATATATATTTTGCTGGGGCGTATTAGTGCAAGCACAAATTAATATGAGAAAATGAGAAAAAATATATGTATATCCATAGTGAAAGGTGTATATTATATATTTATTCTCTGTATTTTTTTAATGTTTTTATTCTTGTTCTGTTTTGGGTCATCTGGTGACGGTCTGGTAAAACTCCCTCATATTGTCCCTGTTGTGTTCAGATGTTTTGATGCTGGCGCCTCTTATTTGATTTCTGCTTATGTAATTTTAGATTGAAGGATTTAATTGTTTGTTTCCTCTCAGGCTCTGGTTGGAATATGTCGGTTACTGATGCTGCTGCCGGTCAGTCGCTGGGCTCCAGGCATCAAGAGTAAGTAAAACAATGATAAGTGATGCTGACACGTTCTCTCCTTCACTGTATTGTTTAGTTTTCAGGCTAATTTCTCATTATTTTTCAGTGTATATTAAGCTTTTGTATTCTGTTATTATTTTGTATTTCCTCTTTGTGGATGAACTGATAAGTTGATTGACAGAAAAGTAATTGGCAACTATTTCGAGAATTGTTTTGATCAACTAGTTAATTTAATATCTTCTCACCGTTTTCTCGTGTCTTAAACAATAAATAAAGAAACTAACTCAGAATCATCAGTAGTGAAATTAGCTGTCGGTTGTAGATTAATCAACTAAATTATGCTTCAATCCACTTTTTGAAGAATAATATAAACCACTTTACTTTCAGGTCTCAGAATCCACGTCCATCAGCATCATGTGCCCTTTGGCCAGTGGACCTGAAATTAACACACATGGACTGGAACCCGGAAGCCACCCTGATTCACTTCCAGGGACAGTACCTCACCATCTGTGAGCTGGACTATACCATTCTCCAGGGGGAAATACAGAACATACCAAAGACAAAAGCTGCAGTGGATATTGGAGAGTTTTGCCTTGTGGAGGATTTGACTTCTGCCCGCTGGTTCAGAGGAAGAGTTCAGAACCGACGAGAAGACTTGTTTGACGTATTCCTCATCGATCACGGAAACGTCTTGAGCGTGGACGTTACCCACGTGTCCTCCTGTTCAAACGACCTGTTCATCCTACCTCCAAAAATAGTTTGTGGCTTCCTTGCAAATGTGCTGCTGCTTCCGAGCTGTTCTCATGCTGTAGTGGAGCAATACTTTTCTAACCTGATTGGAAGAAACGTCTCAGGTGACATTCAAGCTCTCCTTCCCCACAAAGTCCTCCTGTTGGAAGCCCCTGACATCAACAGCGACCTTGTAAGACATGGGTTCGGGAGACATGTGGACACAGATACCTTCCTCCTCCTGGTTGAGATGCTGACAGAGGTGCCGCTCAAACAGAATATGGAGCCAGTGCCTGACTTACTCATTGAAAAGCCACGGGGACACGATTATCGCTTCAAACTAGCGGGTTTCCAGGGATTCAGAGACACTCTGTCCTTCTGTCGGCCGAGATTGAGTTGTGGGACACGTGCAAAGGTGCGAGTGACTGCTGCCGTCAACCCCAGGCTGTTCCACTGTCAAATGGCCAACATGAAAACCGATCTTTGGGAAATGTCCAACAAGCTGGCTTCAGTCTGTGAGTACAGAACCAAAGATTACAGCCAGAAGACGCCAGAAAACCTGGGTTTACTGTGCTCAGTGAAAAGCAAAGATGGGAAATGGAACAGAGGCTACGTGCAGTGTCTCCCCATCAACTCTCAACTCAGAGTTTTCCTCATTGACTATGGATACTTTGAATCTATTAAAGTTGAGAACGTCCTCAGGTTGCCCTCCGATCTCTGTTCAACACCCATCATGGCGTTCCCCTGCTCGCTCTCCTGTCTGCGTGATCAGGACGAGGCCGTCAAACCTCAGCAGCTGAGTCTCCTCCGGGCAGGTTTGCTGGGGGAGGTGTTGGACGTGGATATCAGAAGTTATGATGAAGAGCAGCATCTGTACACCGTGACATTGTTTGGTGCTGAAGATGCTGATGTGAAGGAACCAGAGCAAGAGCGTCTCCTAAAGGGAGTTGAGTCGGTTTCTGAAGCAGAAGAATTGTCACCTCAGGGTGGTTTTCTGTACTATGAAACCATCATGGGGGGAGCCCTTGATAAAACACTGGAAGCAGAAGAGGTGCAGGAAGACTCAGTGTTTGTGGGCTATGTTGAACACGTCCAGAATCCAAACCACTTCTGGATCAGAACACAAAAACGCAATGAGGAGTTTGAAGAGATGATGACGAAAATGGAAGATCACTTCAGTCAAGTGAAGCTGGAGGAAGACGTGCTGGTGGATCCTGAGCTCGGAGCCCAGTGCTGTGCAGTTTATGAGAAGGACATGCACTTCTACAGGGGCGTGGTCACGGACACTCTGGAGCACGGAGCTGAAGTTCTCTTCATCGATTTTGGGAACATTGAGAAAGTGCCACACATGTTGATCAAGAAAATACCGGAGGCATTTGCCAGAAAATCAGCGTTTGCCTTTTGTTGTACTCTTGTTAATGTATTTCCTTTGGATGAAGTCTGGACGAGCACGTCCTCCGACGCTTTCAGACAAGCTGTGTCAAACAAAGCTCTGTTGGTCCACGTTGTCCAAAGGAGGAAAAACAAGTTCGTGGTCGACCTCTATGAGATGGGACAGGACAACAGTCAGAGTATCAGCGATCTCCTGATCACCTCAGAACAAGTTGAATGCTGGAAGGTGACCACTGAGTCTCTAGTGCACAACAACACGAAGGCCACAGAAAACTCAAAGTGCCCAAGACATCGTCTGACATCAGACATCGGTCGGAAAACAAAGCAAAGTGAAAGTTATGAAGAGGAAGAGAACACGTGTAAAAATGAAATCAAGAAGTCTCGGGCCCCTGTCAGCTTCAAAGCTTTAAGCGTCAAACCTGGGTTTGAGTTTGCTGTTCAATGCACTAACATCGAGTCTTCATCGGATTTCTGGTGCCAACCTAAAGATAAAGGTCCAGCTTTGGAAGAACTGATGGATAAAATTCAGAAACACTACTCAACCAGCACGTCGCCCGTTGAATCAGGGGTTGAGTGTTGTGTTGCTAAGTCTCTGGATGGAAGATGGTACCGAGCCTTCATCACAGACAAACACAACGATCATGCCAGTGTGATGTTGATTGACTACGGTTTATCCATCTGGGTCCAGGAGCATCATCTTCAGGCAATAATGCCAGAATATGTCGATTTGGAAGGACAAGCGTTCAGGTGCAGCTTTTCAACCCTGATTGAACCAACTGACCCTGAGAGCTGTGGGAACTGGGGCCCGGAGGCGTGTCGCTCGGTGAGAAAGTTCGTCCAGGACAGCGCCGGCGGTCTGAGATGTAACGTTGTCTCTCATCTGATTGTGCAAAACAAAGGGTTCTACAATGTTGTGGATCTTTACAACACCCAGACCCAACAGAACCTAACAAGCTGGCTTGTTAAACAGGGTCTGGCAACAGCGGCAACAATCTCAACCAGGCAGTTATCAACAGTGTCCCCTGAGACTTTCGTCTACTCCTCTTATGATCTGAGTCCTGGAAATGAAGAGCAAGTGTACGTGACCCACGTGAGTAACCAGTGGGAGGTCTACTGCCACCTGGAGAGAAACAGCGAAATCATCGAGGAGCTTGAGAAGAAGATCTCAGAGGAGAGCGAGAAAATGATGCAAGCCAGCACAAGAGCTGTGGTGAGGAAGCTGTGCCTGGGGAAATACTTCGATGGCAAATGTTACAGAGTGCTGGCACATCCGGTTCCGTCCCCCCTGCATCTCAGTGTCTTCTTTGTGGATTACGGAAACAAAAGCATATCTGAGAAAACCCAGGTCACATTCATTCCCAGAGACTGTGTCGATCTGCTGTACACCCCCATGCAGGCTCTCAGGTGTCGCCTCGCCTCAGTGTCCGAGGAGGAGCTCTATGCCGACGTCAAGGAATGGCTGGACAGAACAATCCTCAACAAGCAGGTCAGAGCCGTCGTAGTGGGACGGAGAGAAGATGGCTCGTTTGATGTTGTGCTGTTTGACGGAGACGTGAACATCAATGAGAAGGTGAAGGAGCTCGTTCTCAGTCTTTCACCGAAGCAAAAAACTGTTGTTAGTTCTGCTCCCGCGATAAAAAAGACAGAAGTTAAAACTCCTCACAAGGGAAACGCAAAGATCCCAGTCAAGAGTACGAGCCAACGTAAAGGGAAATCGAGTTCCCACAGAGGTGCTCAAGTTGGTAATGCCCCCCCGAAAAAGAAAGAAGACACAAAAAACTGTGTTCATGGGAAAGTTCAGAACAAGAACACGAAAATGAAACAGCCAAACGACAACAAGACAAAGAGCAGCGCTCCTGAGAAAACACGGAGAAGCTCTGAGGTTAAACAACAAAGAGACAAGGACACAAATTCAGAAAAACCTCAAAACACCAAAAAAACTGAAATCCCTCAACTCCCACGTTTGCCCGACAAGAACATTAGTGCCGGTCTCCGAACAAAATGCTTCGTCTCCCACATCAACTCAATCAACAGCTTTTTCCTTCACCTGGCAGATGACGAACCCGCCATCGTGAAAATGTGTGAAGGTCTGAACTCTTCTACCTTCAGAAGTTCCTTAAAGTCCGTCGTGTCCGTGAGAATCAAGGACCTTGTTCTGGCCGTGTACGAGGAGGACGGCGCTCTGTATCGCTCTGTGGTGAAACGCTCTGAAGGGAGCTCGAGCTTCGCAGTGGAGTTTGTGGACTATGGGAACTCAGCAGTCGTGGAGAAGGAGAAAATCCACCTGATACCAGAAGAGCATCTCTCTCAGCCTAGATTCAGTTTATCCTGCTGCCTGGTGGACACGAGCGCGTTTGAAAATGATGCTTCTTTCACCGATGCTGTCATGGAGACGCCTGTCATGGTCGACTTTGTCCGTCAAGCTGGAACTCAGTGGAAAGTCAAGCTCCAGATTCTAGATGGAGAGGTTGATCTTCCTGCAGCACTTGAAGCGGTTGTTGAAACCGGCCCTGAAAACAAAGAAGAAGACGAAGAGGAAGAGGAGTCTCCTGTGACTTCAACTAAAATGGAGCAGGAAATGACATCTGAAGAAAACCACCTCAGAGCAGAAACTAGCGTGAATGAAACGACAACTTCCGAGAGAGTCGTGCAATCTGTTGCCAAATGTCAAAATGTGTCACTGCCGAACAAACTGAAGGTGAAAACCTGCAGGCGCCTCAGGAGTCGCATCACAAAGAAGAGAGGGATGAAGAGGAATCGGAGGGAAACGTCCACGTCCTCGGACAAAGCAATGAACGATTGTACTGATGCTTTCATTCCTCCGAGTGTTCAGGCCAAAGACAGAGAGAATGGAACAGTTCTGTCCGTCCTGAGCGACGGGGATTTCTACGTCCGACTTGCTCGGACCAGCTTCCTGCTCGATGCCCTGGACAGATTCACAGCTGAGAACCTGTGCAGATGTGAGCCGGTGGCGGACGAGGACGTCAAACAAGGCCTCGAGTGCTTCGTTCAGGTTCCCACAGACAACACGTGGCAAAGGGCTGTTGTTCAGCATGTGGGTGAGGAAAGGTGCAACGTCCTACTGGTGGATCATGGAATTACAGAGGAAATTCCAAACGCCTCGATCCGACGACAGTGTGGAGACCTGACGAGAATCCCCAACCTGGCAGTGCTGTGCAGAATAAACTGCTTTGGGTTCAGCGAGCGAGAGGAAACCGACAAATCCTGGTGTGAGACGCTGAAACCGCTGATCGGCAAAGACGTCAGCGTCGTGTTTGTGCGTTTCTCAGGAGCTGAAAACCTGTGGATGGTTGAACTCGTCGTTAACGGACTGTTCATCATGAACCAACACGATGAGAGGATCCCATCAGAGGCTGGAACTCAGAACGACCCCAACGCAAGTCGTCCTCAGAGACTCGTCTTCGCTCCTATCGACTTGGACTCCGGATACTTTGGCTTCGCTGCTGCGGTGACGACTCCGTGTGAGTTCAGCGTCGTCCTCGAGGATTTTCTCCTCATCACGGACAAAGTGTCCGTGATGCTGGAGGAGCTCCCTGAGCAGACGTCTCCTCTCCCTGACGCCCACATAGTCCAGGGCACCTGTTGCCTTTTGAAATCAGACTCCAAGAACAAGTGGTGCAGGACAGAAATCGTGAATACCGACGCCGCTGTGGTGCTGAACCTGGTGGATTATGGGCATTGTGAGTCCGTGCCACTCAAACACTGCTCCGAGCTGAGGATGCTTCCAGAGGAGCTGATAAAACTCCCCAAGGTGACCTACCCCTGCATCCTGCGGGGGGTGAAGCCAGCTGCAGACGCACAGTGGACCGATGAGGCAGCGGATTTCTTTCAGCAATGTTTGAACCAGAAGAACCTTCAGATCTTCTTCAGAGAGTTCGTGTCTCACGCTCACTGGAAGGTGGACATTTTGGCAGATGGCGCCCATGTGGCCAGGGAGCTGGTGGAGGCCGGACACGCCGACTATGTGGACGTCATGCTGGGACTCAGGTTCGATTCCTCCTGTACCTTTTAATACTTAAAGTTCAGTCAGACCTTTATTTCTTCTAAAATACGTTTATTCATCTTTATTCATTGCAGAAAATCTAGAAATGTAAAATATAGGAACCAGTTTAAATTGATCAACTGGAAATCAGGTCGTATTTTAGCATAAATAATAATTCTGCTGCCAAACTAAAAACACATTAAACAGTTTGTGACGCCCTCAGGTTCCAGGAGCTGATCCCCTGCATCGTCCCTCTGAGCTCGGACAGCGAGAGAGCGAGCGAACAGGAAGTGGAAGCCTCTGATGGGACGTCCGATCCTTCAGCCGAGGAAGACGAGGGGAGGAAACTACTCAGTTCTTTGTCCGGATCCACTCGATGTAAGTTTCTCACACATTTTATGTATCGGTGCAAAGTGAGAGGTTGAAGGTTTTCTCTTCTTCTGTGAGCACGAGAGTAAAAAGTAGTTTTCACATTCTTTGCTTGAGGGAAAAGTGAAAAATCCTCCATCACATTAAAAGTCCTAAGTTAAAAGTATTTAATTAAAGGACGTGAAGGTGACACAGTAAAGTTAATTCTGTTTATTCATCAAAGCCAAACACTCAGTTGACAGTTGGTCGTCTTCTTGTGTTTCAGGCGACGTCATGTGACGGTGGCTTGATGTAAAACGGGCAGTGAGGCCGTGCAGCACTTTGTTCGATGCCAGCGTCACGTCAACCTGAGAGATACGACTCGTATTCAATGAAGCTTCAGTATCAGTTTAATGAGTGAACCACGTTAACTTGACGTCACATGACTGATTCTGTCTTTAACTTGTGTTTCTGTGAAGACTTTATTTATTTATGTTTTGTTGACTGAGTTCTTCACATTGGTGTTTTTTTCCTGGAAACTGAGTTCATGAAAAGTTTAAATATTTAAAAAAATCTGTTCCTTAGAAAGATGTAAATTATCTGTTTTCATTTCTACATTTAGGTTCATTCACAATATGTTGATATGTTTAATTGTTTTGATTTTAAACTGTTCCTTTGTTAGAAAAGAAATGATCAGAAGTGAATGTAAAGCAGCCGAGGAAACACGTTAAAGTTTAATTTCTACTTTTGTTCCTGCATCTTGTTTTGACTTTGATAATAAATAATTTCTCCTCACAAACAAAAGTTGCTGACTCGTGAGTAAATGAAGAGAAGTACGGACGTGGAATCATAAGTTATATTTCCTCTGTTCTCCTGTGATTATTAACTCTTAACAAAGATTTGATATCTCGAGATAATTCATTACTAGACTGACAATTATGATATTTTCACGCCTCACTTTCTGCAGATGTCCATGTGAAACAAGACAATTCATGTAAATGCAACAACACAATTTAACGTCGGTGACAAAAGATCACACTTCCAGCCTGCACTGTTGAAAAATCTGTATTTATTAATGATTTACAAAAAGGCTAAACATGAAACCATTTCAATGATTCAGTTCATTTTGAAACCTGGAAAGGAGTCGTTGTCGTCGTCGGGGGGGAGAGGAGACACAGATGTGGTGTTTAATTTTACAGGTCACTTATTTTCTGGTGTAGAATCTGAAGCTCCGGGAGAGAAGAATCTAATAAACCCACCGGCGGGTGGAGTCACTGGAGGAAACTGCAGAGGAGGTGTTTGGTTTGAGGAGCGTTTCTTTTCTACATCAGCACAGCAGCTGTGGTGGTGGTGGTGAATATCATTATGGATATTTTTGTGTCTGTATATTTGTCACAATCACAACTTAAAAACACGAAACATCCTGCGACTGGTGTGAAAACAACTTTTCAGACGTACGAGTGTGATCCACTTCTCAGAAACATTTAATAGTTAAAACAAGTTACTTTGTGCAAGTGCCGTTTCCCCCCCCCCCACAGAGTTTGAAATAAATATCTGTAAAGCAAAAGGAGCAAAAGAATTAAAGAGCGTTTGTTTGTTTCTCGTTTTTTTTTTTTTTATTATTATCGTGAAAACCAACATGAATCACATTGTGAGTGAAAGTGAGTTCCTGTTTCTGGCTTGAATTTATAATCAGTCCAATTAATTTCACACAACTCGGCAAGAAAAAAATGATTTAAAAACAAAATAAAAATTACAGTCACCTCAGGTTTTGGGGCGAAACATTTAAAAAAAAATGGAGCTCCAGCAGCAGGGAGCCCGTCCAGCTGCGGACGGACTTCCTGTTGGACTTCCTGTCGCCAAAATGCTGTTGAATCACATTAGTTTAGCAGTTTTTTCGAAGCCTGGCAGGTTCCTACAGTAGTAAAAGAGTGAGACAGTCGTGGACCCAGATATTTACAGTAATGTTGTGCACTTTAAGATCCTTCTCTGGAGAATCCCTCAGAGTTTTATCTAAAACATCACAAAAAGAAAATCCCATGCTTTCTTGCTACGGAATGAAATAACAGTGTTTCCACTCACTGAGAATTTAATCTTTTAAAAAAAAACAAGAAAATAAAAAATAATAATAATAATGATGATGAAGAGGAGGAGGAGGAGCTCCGCTTCGGGCGAGAAGGAATTAAAAGTGTGAAAACAACGTGATGCAGAAAAAAAAAAAGAGCATAAAACAATACCATAAAATTGTTCATATTTCAGTTAGCTATTTAAAAAAAACAACAAAAAAAGTTAAAATGAGAATAAACATTTGTCCCTCGGCCCCAAAAACCACTTTACAAACAAAAATATATCCCCTTTGTCGTGTGGTTCTCAAATTCTCACTAGATATAATTAAAACTTTTTTTACAGTGCTTCATCATTATACATCTTTGACAGACCGTAATGAGGGGAAGGGAATTTTAAACGTCTCTTCTATTGCAACGATAAAGCTACGTCGAGAAACCGTCCAGTTATCTGATGATTAAAATAAAAAAAAAGTAAAAACGGGGGGGGGGGGGGGAGACAAACGGGAGGAGACGCTCGGAGCGCAGTGCTCGTTCTTTCTTTGTCGTCCCAGGAGCACCTTAACGTTACCGTGGTGACGCTGGTGTTAAGGTGGCGCTGGGAGGGTGAGGGGGGGGGGGGGGGGGGGGGGGGGGGTCTACTTGGTGTTGAGCTCGTTCTCCAGCTCCATGAGTTTGCGCGACGCCTTGACCTTGTTGGAAACTTCCTTCCCCTGAGAGAAGAGGCGCTGGCGCTCCTTGAAGGTCATACTCTCCGGATTGCTGCCGGGGTTCGCGTTCTCCTGCTCCTGACTGCAACACACACACAGACACACACACAGTGACACACACAGTGACACACACACAGTGACACACACACACACACACAGGTTCACCAGACAGTCTCAGACATGGATTTACAAAGAGTTTGTCTTTCACAAAAACAGGGAAATGTCCGGAACCTTTAGGCGAGCGAAGGAACACTAATAATACCAATAATGTATAAATCACGTGTTTTTGTTGACTCTTGTCTTGTTTCGATCTGGAATCTCGTCGTCTGTTTCTTCTACGTGTACGGCTCCTCTTTCATTCTGAGATATTTGTATTCTTCCAGTAAAACGTCCGACTGTTAAAAACCTGTAGACAACGACGACTCACCTCTTTGTCCATTTGTCCTTGTAGACTTCTCCCGATCCTACAACTCCTGCTGAGTTTCCAGTGTACGAGTTAAATCCTGTTCCAGGTTCAGGAGCCACAGACACAGACAGACAGCAGAGAGACACGAGTCAGCATCGTTCACACACACGTTTCCTTAAAACACCTGAGAGAGAAGCTGCTGGGTGACGGACGACGAGCTACTTTTATTAAAACTGTTCAATCTAAAAGCTAAAAGATTTAATTAATAAATGGTTCGGTCACAAGTACCCAGCAGCTTCTCAGGTTCACTTTATTTCCCACAGACCAGCCTAAGCAGAAGGAGGGAAGGTAGGAAGGAAGGAAGTAAGGAAGGAAGGAAGGGGGCAAGTTCTGGACAAGCGTTAGGCAGAAACCATCAGATCTGATGAAACTCAAGCAGCGAGCCGATGAGAGAAAGAAGAAAGCGTTAAAAAGCTGCCGAGGAGCCATTCAGAGCAGCAGGTGGTCTGTGGAAGTGTCGGGTCGGATCTGAGGCCGAGGTCAGACGCCTTCACCGCTGAGGAGCTGTGCTCTTACTTTGGTAAAGTCATTCATTCATTTCAACTAAAAGCCAAATGTACATGTTTTTACAACAGGGCTCATTTAACAGTGAAGAAGGTGACCTCGACCTTTGACCCCAGAGTAGACGTTAATCACTTTGCTCATGCGTCACCGTGTCTCTTCCAAACTGGAGCAGAGACGGACAGATTCGTCCTCAGACTTTAACACTGATTCACCGAAGAGTCTGCAGATGTTTATCACGACAGAAACGTTCCTCCTTCCTGGTTCGTGTTCATCATGAAGAGTTTAACTTTAACACAGCTTCCACCAGAGAGAAGGAAGAGTTTCATGTTTTAAACTGAGAATAAAACCCTGCAGACTCTTTATGGTGCAGCGACGACAGGCTGAGAGGAAACAGAAACATCACAGGTTCGAATCCGGCCAGATTCCAGGTGTTGGCCCAGAGACGACCGACGTTAAACACCCGGTCTGAGCAGCTTTGGTTTGTTTCAGCTGGTCCAGTTCAGACGGAGACTCAGCGACAGGGTGTGAACCCAGATGGATTCTTGCAGCTGGCAGCTCCTCTCTCTCTCTGGATCTCACAGAGTCGAGATCTGAAGTGGAGTTTGGGACGCGAT
Organism: Hippoglossus hippoglossus; assembly: GCF_009819705.1. Classification (NCBI taxonomy): domain Eukaryota; kingdom Metazoa; phylum Chordata; class Actinopteri; order Pleuronectiformes; family Pleuronectidae; genus Hippoglossus; species Hippoglossus hippoglossus. The sequence continues at coordinate 2,375,733 of NC_047174.1, forward strand.
CAAGTCGGATCAGCCTCAAACCACATGAGCACAAACTGGCAGAGAACAAAGTGACCGCGGAGAAACAAACGTTCGAGGCCGGCCACATTCCTCCGTGCAGCCGGCAGAGATGGAAAATTATACACTTCTGGCACTGCCATCGAAGAATTCTTCAGATTCACAAAAAAAAAAGTCGTCCACTGGCTTTTCACGAATTCTCAAAGGTTGCGACTGTTTTTCTTTGCCTCTGGTCGAGTTATCTTAGAGGCCAGTGGACGTTAAAACATTGTTTTTCTGTTTTTCTTACAAACGTCCATCTCTGAGGCAAACTGGGGTCATTACTGTTTTTCTTGTGGTTTTATCCCGATTATAAAAAACCCTCTGTTTCCAGAAGAAGCCACTTGTTTGTATTAAAGTCCGACTCGAGCGTCGTGGAGCTGCCAGCTGACCAACATCACATTCATTGAAAACATGTTTGATTCAGAAAACACGTCAGGGGGGAGACTCAGGTGACCCGACTCTCGGTCACCTGAACCTGCCGCGCTGCCCTGTGGGAGTCGTGGGAAGGTTTTAGTCAAGCTGCAGCGTTAGACAGCAGAGACACGTGAAGGACCAGCTGACAGAGCCGAGAGAGACGAGACAACACAGCACAAACGATTAAAGAAAAGAAAATGATCTCAGGAAGAAAATTAACGGACGAACCAACAGAGACAGAAGTAAAAAGAAATTTAAAAAAGAGCCGGGTGCAGCCGGTGGAAGCTTCGCACAGTCAGTGAAAAGCAATAGACAACAAGCCGGTTACTGGGGGGGGGGGAGCTGCTGGCAGCCAGAGTGCAGTGTTCATGATGTGTGTGTGTGTGTGTGTGTGTGTGTGGGGGGTGAAACATGCAGATTGTTCTCCGGGGGGGGGGGGGGGGGGGGGGGGGTGTAGGGAACCTAGTGGGCTGTTAGTGGGATGTGTTTTATTTTTTTTATGTTTCTATGAATTTGAGTGAAAATGCAACACAGAAGGTCTCACGAGGTCCTGGGGGGGTTTTAAAAAAAAGTTAGATAAGCATCAGAGGTGGTGAGAGTTTTATTTTGAAAGTGCAGGCAGCTGGTTTCCTGGACCTCAGGAAGTGACGACGTTCAGAATGTGCTGCATTAAAAGCTTCGGTTTGTCTGTGGAGGATCAAACTGTGTCTCGTGTTTACAGGTCAACACTAATCGGTTATTTCATATTTCTGTACTAGCTTTTATTAAGTTTCTACACCAATTACAAAAAAAACTCTATCGCTTTAATAACGAGGCTAACTTTTTAAAATATTAGATGATTATTAGAAACGTCCTGATGAGAATTCAGCTTAGAAAAGTCTGAAATTTTGACTTAAATTAAGAACTGGATGTAATTAAAAAACACAACAAAATTATGAATTTGATCCGAAATCTGACGCCTGCGTTCAGTTTTTAAATGATTCATATTCTGATCTACAGACATTTCAGCTTTGAGGTTTAAGTTAGAATGAGAGAATCTATACATAATACAAAGAGCTCGTTGCAATGATTGAAACTTCTACGACATTTAGATTTCGAGCCTCTGGTGTTAAGACCTTCTGAAGAAAAGATTCATATCTTGACATAACATTGAAATAAGAAAAACTGTAGAAAAAAGTACTTTTAACCTCATGAATAATGTTTATTTCTTGACTTTTGAAACCTCGACTATCAGACCGAATTACTGCCACTAGGCGGCGCTGTGGTTTGACTTGATCTCTAGAGTCTTTTAATCGACCACAGACAAAGACGAAGCTGTCGTTAATGTTGGTGAGATGAGCTGATTGGATGGATGTGAAAAAGCCAAATGGTTGTGTCTCCTTCCCTTTAAAGCCAACACCGCTAAGCAGAGCCACGGGGCAGGAAGGGGGCCGGCAGGCGGACCGGCGGCTGGCCACGCCCCCCGTCCCAAGCAGCAACCAACCAGACACAAAGGAGGCGGCGAGCGACAACACCAACAGTACTATGATTGGCTCTGATGGGTCTCAATCTGCAGCAAAAATCGGTGGCGTGATTATCGATTGCTTTTTTCTGTTCGCTAGTGCTGATCGAAGGGGGTGTGTGGTGGTGGGGGGGGGGGGTGATTGAAGGAAGGAAATAATTTACTGGGGACGGGAGGGGGAGTTCGAACTACACATGAAATATACAAAACAAATTCTGATTCACTCGAGGAGAGGGAGGGGAAATTTCCACATATATAAAAACAAACAGGAAATGACTGATTGACGGGAGAAATTTGGAGAAAAAAAAAAAAATCATAAATTTGGACGAACATTTAAAAAGGTTGGAAAAAAGGTAGACGGTGGAAATGAAGAGATAGAACACCTCTCTACTGAAAACACAAACTAGCACTACACCATGAAGGAGTAAATGAAGAGGTGAGTGAATGAGAGGGAGGTGTGGGAGCTGTAGAGGGCGCTGTGGCGAGCCTGACTCCTCCCTCCTCTCTCTGCGTCTACCTTTAAAGCCTCCCGGGGGCACGGAGCTGGGTTTGGCAGGAAGGGGGGGGCCTGTACTGTTGGAGTTGTTGACTGGCGGCTGGAACGAGCTAGACAGGAAGATGCCGTCAGAAAGAGGGCGGGGCTTGCGCGCAGTGGGCGGCGGCTGGGGCCTGCTGTGGTTGGGTGAGGCGGAGGCCGGGAGGTCGCCGTACGACTTCCGGGTCGCCGACAGCTTCACCTGACCCAAGTGCCCACCGCCGCCGCCGCCGCCACGCCCTGCTCGGGGGGCTTCCTTGCCTTCTTCATCTTCCTCCTCGTCGCCTTCGTAGGAGACAAACGTGGCGGTGTAGAGCGTGTCGGGGGAGGCGACCTGGGTTTTGAGGTAGGAGGTGTTTCTCTGTGGGGGGGGCGGGGGGTTGTTAGTAGGGTTGTTGGGGGCGGGTTGCTGGTAGTCCCGGGGCAGCGGGGGTCGATACAGACCGGCCGGGTCGTCGGGCTCCAGCAGCTTTCTCTCGGCCTCGTCGTGCTGCCGGCGCCGCTCGGCCTCCAGGCGAGTGTAGTACTCCGTCTCCTGTCTCCTCTAGGGGAGGGACAACCTGTTAGTACGCTCTGCTCTCATTGGCTCGCACCTCAGCAGTGGACACTCACTGACTAATCAGCTGCTTCCTACAAACTGGGGCAACTACAGCACGACCACACGTCATCGCCTCCATCCGCTCACACACCGAACCTGAGCTCGATCACACCTGATCTGACTGACACGTCCACCGTGTCAACCAATCAGAGCTGACCTACACGAGTCATCGAACAGGGGCATCATTTAATAATTAGATTTAAAGTTACGATTAAAAACTATGAATTCTAGAATGAATCAATTGTAATAGTTTGTGTAATACCATATTAATGCGATTTATTTCTTTATCATGGTATATTCAGGTTTATACTTTTCTTTTTATATATATATTATATATCTTGTTAGGTGTTCTTTTCATTTAATTAATGAGTTTGTTTTTGACTGCACCAAAGAGGAGCAGCGTGTTAATCTGTTCTTTAATTTAAATCATTATTATGAATGTAATCGATGAATGTGTTCGACCAACTGTGCAACAAAAACAGCTTAATTTTACATTTACAAGGAAACAAAGTCACTTTTAAAGTTTATCTTTGGTGATTTGTTGGATTTATTTCTCTGGCTTGTGAGAGGAGGCAGCTCTGGAAACCAAAACCACATCTGCTTGAGCCACATGTGGTTTAAAAACCACTGGACTCAGCCGAATGTTTTTCTTCTTTTAAGGAATCAATTAAATACGGATTAAAAAAAATCAATTCATGAGTAAAGATTATAAAAAACCTAAACGATGCCCCTGAGCCCGACAGACGGACGAGTTCTCCAACACTAATATATAAACACCAGGATCAACACTGGAAATAAGAATTTATCTTTCTAATCCTCACAAAGTTAGAAACATATTGTAAAATATGAAACTACCGACCTGAGAAAACCTAACAACCTCTGTACGAAGAACCTGATCTAACTGTTCCTCCTCAAGTCCTCAGACCACCGTGTCTACAACCATCTCCCCCCCCCACTCCGCTCGGTGAAACCATGTGCATGTCTCCATGTGTGTGTGGTTTTCTGTGAATCCTCGGTGTACACTACATGGTTTGTGGGTGTCTGACTGGAGCCGCCCACCCTGAGCTCTGGTATCTCCCACTGAGATGTTACACATGAATCTACGCTGCAGGAATGTGTCTGGATCTCTGGGTTTGGAGCTGGACCAGCGGCTCCGGGTCACGTGACCTCGACCTCGATGCGTCTGATGTGAGATTAATCCTCACGGTGTCGAACGTCCTCACCCTGATCGCCTCTAAAAAGGACACCGCCACAGAAATCTCTCTGGAGCTGTGGTGGTGGAAGCAGCCCAGTAGGAATCTGAAGAAACTGGGAGGGATTAGTGGGTGCGTGGGTTTGAATGAGTGGGTCTCTGATCATGTACAGTATGGATGGCTGGAGTATGAGGCAGGTGGGTGGGTTTAGATTTCTGTGTGTGTGTGTGTGTGTGTGTGGATATAAAGGATATTGGGAACAGTGGTGGTGGGGGGGAGGGGGGTTGGCAGCATTCCCTAAACATATCTGATGCGATGCTGGATGGAGATGGCGACAAAATAATAAAATAAAAGTAAAATATAAGTAAATAAAACCCCTCACAAAATCATACCTGGTCCCCAAAACATTTAAAATAACAACTGAAGATAACTTCCTGACAAACACACCGACAACGACCAACAACACAATGGGAGTCCCATGCTTCAGGAGGTGGGAGCACGAAACATGACACGGCAACACGTCACATAGGGTGGGGGGGGGGGGTGACGACATGCAACTGGACATATTCACAATACACAATAAACAGCATCAGAATATATAATAATATATATAAATCAACATTCATTACAGCATTAAAAACATGTATCTGTCTCAAAAGAAAGATAAATAATTAAACTGAACATTTACTTTCTGAGACACTTTCCATGATGATATTTTAAAGTATATTTTAAAGTATATTTTAAAGTATATTTTAAACTAGATGAGTCTCTTGCGGTGACAAGAGGAACAACAGGGATTAAGTTTCAGGGAGATTAGATTTTTAAAACAACCAGTGGACTGATGAGGTTCGAGCGCTTCACAGGACAAACGCACAACACAGTTAAATCATCATGGTAAAACAACAGGATAATAATAAAACAGGGAGTATGTTTAACACACAGATGGATGAGTGGACACCAGATCAGACCACTGGTTGATTAAAGATCTGTTGTATGAGATATAGTTTAAGAACATTATGTCTCTACTGAATAAAACATTATATTTACCAGATAACCCCGACAAAGGAAAATGTTCAAACACCTTCACTTATTTTTTACTGTTAATTCCATCTGTGAACTTTCCAAAGCCACGGTGTAGTTTTTATAAATGTAATTTGATAAATGTTTTTATTATCAGGTAATAAGTAATTAATAGTTTAACTATATTAACAGATTTATATCATATTAATCTTGTTTTTTTTTACCTCAGACTATTTAAACTGACGTCAATGTCTTTCGAAAACTCACTGTGCTGTTTTTCAACTTCACACAATTATCCTAACTAACTACTAACGTACAAAGACGATTAACTTCCACTCAGTACGAGAAGTAAAAACCTTTTTAACCTTTTTAACTCTCCTGTCTGACATTCAACACGACATCAATATGACACCGTCGCTCTTTTCCATCGAGTCTAAATTCGTGGAATCGACCGTTTGACGGAGAGAAACCGACCTTTTCCTCGGCCTCTCGTTTGGCTCGCTCCTCCTCCCTCCACATCCTCTCCTCCTCCTGCTTCACTCGCTCGTCCGCCTCCCGCTTACGGATCTCCTCCAGCTGCTGCTTACGCCGCCGCTCCTCGTCCTGCAACTGATGACGCGCACGCACACAGACACACACACACACACAGACACACACACACAGAAGAACGGGCCAAACGGGGAAGGACACACATGCAAACAAGAAAACAATTAGTACAACATGAATCGTGTGTCATTCATACACAAACCCTGAACACACATCCACATGTGTTTAACTGATCCGACGCTGTTGCACACTGACATGTGTTTAATGGGAAGTGGTTTGATTCGTTTCACAGGACAACTCCAGAGGGGAGGAGCAGTGTGCACTGCAAACACGTAGCACACACACACACAGACACACACACACACACAGACACACAGACACACACTCGCGCACACTGCAAATCATGCAAAAACAACATGCAACAACAGCAACCAGAAGAAGGCAGAGTGCAAAAACAACAACAACCTTAATTTCAGCTGCTTCAGACGCTCTTGATTCTATTAAAATTTAACATGTACTAAAATTTAATAAGAGCTCAGCCTGTATTTCTTTAATGTAGAGGCTCAGCTGGTCACACACAGATGGATGATGGATGGATGGATGATGGATGGATGAGTGGACCACAGGACTCAATGCACAGACTTCGACCTGCCCCCCCCATGTGATGAATCCAGCCATGCAGGAGCCACCTCAGTATGCACTCAAAACGTCACTGCTAACACCTCCGCTCTGCTAATCTAAGCGTGGGTATGTTTTTACGATCTGGAGAAGCACCAGTGTTTTAACGCTGGTCAGCAGCAGCTTCCCTCAGCAGCTTCCCTCATCAACACCCCCCCCCCCCCCGCAGTTGTTTTGAGTGGACAAAGAGATGGACGGCTTCCTCCAGCCAAACAACAACAAGCATCCCAGGACGGCGTCTCCATGAACGACTGCTCCGGAGCTAATCATGGCTCAGTCCAGCCTCCAACACCGACCCCCACCCCCTCATGAAACAACGACAATACTCCAGATGGGTGTGGGGGGGGGACAGAGAGGAAACACGGGCAGGTGCGCAGCCCAGACAGAAAACAGGAAGTGATGTAAGGGCAAGGGGAGGATACTCGTCATTAACAGGAAGAACATACCAAGTCTAGGACAGAGATAGCTGGGACAGCAGTCTGCTGCTGAAGAAGAAGAAGAAGAAGAAGAGATATAAGAGTGAGAGAGGGAAGGAGATAAGGAGGGAGGAAGGAGGAAGGAGGATACCCAAATACTGAAAGGGAAAGTGTGGAGGATAAAAATAATCTGGCAAAACAAAGGAGGGAAGAGGAAGGAGAAACTGAGGAGTAAGAGAGAATTAGAAAAGGGAGAAGGAGGATAAACAGTAAAGTAAACATTGTTTTTCTACACTGAGCTGATTTTAAAATCCACCACCGCTCCACACGTGTCTCACTATCCTCACTTCTCATTTAAAATCTAAACATTACGTTGATTCCTGAGAGTTAATGCAGCAAATCCTGATTAAAACTACACAGTTAACATTCAGCTGTTTTATCAGTTATTTAAGAATAACGGCCAAATAAAACGAGAGGACCCATTGAGAAATTTTGTTTGACTCCAATATTAACTTTAAATCTTAAAACTATTAGTTTTAAGATTTAAATATATTTATTTATTTAGGAAAGTATATGCCATAAATGTGAGCAAAATCTAAACTTAAATAACTATTTAATTAACTTAAGCCGATGCTGCTCCGCTGTGATTGGCCTGTTGACTGTAAACAAGGCTGAGTTTGATAGAACAGAAGATTAAATGGAGGTCGAAGATTAATTTTACACAAAAACAACCGGGTATCACCGATAAAAACTAAAAACTATGTGTTTTACCCATAAACCAACAAAAGTATTTAAAAGTTTGTCGACCACAGAATTTGCGTGAAGCAAGTCGGACATTTTACATTTTAGTGCCAGAACAGAACTTAGACGATTACTTAACGATGCTCTGATGATAACTACAGAATCTAGAAAGTGTAATAAGATAAATCAAGGAGATGAAATACAGCAGCAGCTCCATCTAATCTAAGAGTCAGTAAATAAAACCCGTCATCGATCTCCAGTCCGGATGCTGAGAACCTCGTTGAAATAGGAGCAGGGACGTCGAGGTCATGGCTCATTCTTGCTTTGCAACACTTATCCTGCATTTGCATCATAAAGGGAAATAAGAAACAAAACTATAATTTTCACCAGTTTAAACAAAAGTTCAGCTCAGAAGGAAACAACCGTTTCCTGAATGCTTGATTTAGCGCCTGATATTTCAATGTTTAAAACAATAATTCAACCATATGATGCAAATGCAGCATTAACAGCATCCTCGCTTGCCTGCCAGAACCCCCCCCCCCCATCCACCCCTCCAGCCAATCAGGTTTAAGCAGCTCAGCATGGCAAAGCGATGACAGAAGCATGTTGCAGATGCACATTGCAGATCATTCATAGTGGGAGCGCTGCCACAGAGGAATCCACTTCCACTTCCAGCTTTTGAAAGACAGCTCTGTCTGTCCCACCCCCCCCCCCCCGATCAGCCCGACTTCCTGTCGCTCGCCCTTCCTCGTGTTCTGGACGAGAGACTTGACTTCTGCCAAAAATCCTCCTCTTTTCTCCAGTCTCTCCCTTCCCCTTCCTCCACCTGCACCACCCGTCTCACCCTGGCTCTCTTCTCGGCCTCCAGCCTCTGCATGATCATCATGGTGTCCACGTCCTCGTCGTCCTCCTCCTCCTCGTCCTCGTCGCTCTGCTTGGACTCCTGCAGTCGTTTCTGGAACTGCCACTCCAGCATCAGCTTCCTGAGGCGGTCGCTCTCCTCCGCCGTTCGCTCCGGCTTCGCCTGGAAAATAAAAACAGTTTCAGTATTGAAATGAGATTGTGACAAACAAAAACTTATTTTGAGCCAGACGGTAAAATATCGGACATATTTTGGCATAAAATCAAAACGTCAAACGATTTTCATCCGTGCTCACCTGCAGGTCCTGGATCTCCTTGTCCAGCAGGTCCACTATGTGAAGCTGCTGCTGTTTCTCCGCCTTCTCGCGGGCGTCTCTCTTCCAGGGGTCTGGGGACAGACTGTCGCTGGTGGACAGCTCCTCCTTACTGATGGTGATGTACTGCAGGTCTCGCCGCTCGATGGTCCGTGGCTGCTGCTGCGGTAGAAGCTCCCTGATCACTGTGTCCATTCCTACATTTACACGACAAGTTTGTTATTAACTTAGATAAGATGATTGTGTATTTGTGTGTTCGAGGAAGGATCTGAATGAAGCGTGTTACCGGTGGGGTGGGAGGCACTGGCAGGTGGAGGAACAGCCGACCGTGGCAGAGTGGCCAGCTTCTCCGGTCTGGCGGGAGGAGGTGGAGGTTGTGGCTGGGGGGGCAGGTAGGGTTGAGGTGGGGCCACCGATGCCATAGAGGGCTGGTGGTGAGGAGGGGGCATGGATCCTCCGTTATTGTGAGGCTGGACGGGCATGATGGGGTTGGCCCGGATCTGACCCAGCTTCCTCTCCTGCTCCCTCCTCTTCCTCTCCCTGGGAAATAAACATCATCATCGTTAGCATCATCATCGTTAGCATCATCTCTACAACAGTATGTGTTTGGTAAATGTTTGTGTTAACGGTGTCATTTTGTACTGTGGTACCTCTCCTCCTCCAGCCGAGCTTTTTCCTTCTCATACCACCGCTGCTGCTCCTCACGTTTCTTGCGGTCGGCCGCCTGCTGAGCTGCCGCAGGTGTGATGGCAGCGGGGGGCGGTGGGAGCGGCAGTTCGGGCTGGGGGTCGTATGGGTCGTACACTTCGGGGTAAGGGGCTGGCGGCGGAGGTGGGGGAGGGGGCAGGTCGGAGCGCGAGGGCGTCTGAGCCGGATGAGGCTGCGCTGAGTGCGGGGCGTTGGGTGTCTTCCATCGGCCCGGCCCGGTCTTCTGGTTCGGGTTCTTGTTGGAAGAGGAGGAGGAGGCTGAGAAGTTGAGGTGCTCCTGGCTGGACGTGGAAGACTCCAACGAGGAGGACACCTGAGGCTGAGGGGCCCAGTGGTCAGGACCCATCATACCTGAGGACACAAAGGAACAACGTCAGCGGTCACATGCAGATACAAGGACACTACAAGGTTCATTCTTTAAACAAGCTCCTTTATTATTGTCCATTCAGGCCCTTTTATGATTTCTTACTCTGTGATTCAGTAATGAAACGTTCCCTCTGCAAACATTATTATGAAAAGTCAAACATGTCCTCTAATTGGGAATTATCCCATTTTCAACTAGTGCAAAAATAAAAAACAATATCAAATGTTATTACATTTAGGGAAACATTTGGATGTTGTCGAGCACTAAGCTCTCACATAATCTGCCTGTTCATCCTCTTATCTCTGTCTGTCGTCCCTTCTCTAAACTCCGGCGTTTCATCCTCTGTAACCTCCATCTTTCGGTGGTTCTCACCTCCTGGTGGACCTCGCTGGTAGTCAACGTCTCTGTGCTGGTAGTCCAGATCCCGGAGCTGGTATTCCTGCTGGTAGTGTGGCTGCATGCGCTCGTCTGGCCTCAGACCTCCTGGGGGAGGGTACAGCTCCTCCTGAGAGTGGTTGACCCGCTGAGAAGAGACGGAGAGAAAGATTAATGGAAGGAGAGAGGAGGGAAAATGAGATAAACAGGGGGAGGAGAGGTAGACCCGATGGGAGTTGAGCTTTTTAAACTTTCTCTTATTTCTCCAAGATGTTTTTTTGTTTTAGTTTAGTTCAGAAAAGCTTGAGGCTCAGAAAATCTGCAGAATTATACAATAAACAAAGCAACCAAGTAAAAAAAAAAATACAGATGCTTATGCTTTAGGCTTTTCTAGACTCTCTAAATAAAAATGTTTATGATGCAGCTATGATCTGATCATATCTAAGTAGTGGTTTCAACTGGATGCTGCTCTACCTGCATGCTGTTGTGGATGTTCTCCACCACAGGGAGGCGTTCTCTGTCCTCCATGCCCTGCCAGTGCTGTGGCGGCCCCTGCCCGGGACCCACGACCCGATCCTGGCTCTTGGAGGCCGGGATGGTGAAGTACTCCCTGGGGTAGGTCTGGGTGGGGATGGGGTAGGCCTCTGGATGGGGAGGGGAGGGGTCATCCTGGAGAATAAAACATACAACAAATTATTTCTCATGTCTGGTCTAGATACTGTGGGTCCTCGAGTGTTCGTGTCACTCTACAGTCACACAGTGCGATGGAACATTCCTCATTAAGACGCCACCGGCTTCAGTCGAGCGGTTACTTACGTCGGCACACAGGTTGCCGGTGGAGACGGAGGTGATCTTCGTGCCGGGTCCTCCGGGGTACACGGCCTTGCCTGCAGGACTCTGGCTCTGATCTGAAGAAGCAGGAGGACGGAGGGAGAACGTTTACATTTCATCAAAAATGGTGCCGACAGTGGTTCTGATTCAAACCACATTTCAGTGAAAGGCTTAAAAAAAAAAAGACTACGGCACTCACTGTGTTTCCATGTCAGGGCGGAGTAGTTAAAGGATAACACTAGTGCACTTTCAGTTTGTCTTCCTGTTTCCATTACTACACGTCAGTGACTTGTTTATCACTTTTCATAAATCTCATCATGGCTAAAAACAAGCTCCTTTACCAACACAGAATTAAACTGGTAAAAAGAACTGATAACTGCGTTTAAAGCCAGAGACAAAGGTATTTCAAGTTGTTGCAGTTCTCAAGTGTATGAAACTGGGATCGGTGTCTTACTGGCTACGTTGGGGCTGGAGCGGTGGTCGGCGCGGTTCTTCAGAAGCCGGTCCTCGCTGCTCATCTTCTTTGGTTCGGGGTAACAGTCCCAGCCGGCCTGCGGAGACTCCGGAGAGCCGTTCTGCACCGAGCTGTTGTACAACTCGAAGCCTTCGCTCTTTGGTCGCAATTTCCCGTTCTTCTCACGGCCTCGGTCCGACGCTGAGAGAGAGAGAAGAGAGCAAGGCAGTGTTTTTAAATATCTCAGATGAATCTTGAAGTACAGGAAAATTACTTTAAATATTACTTTTGCAGTGAACAAAATCCCCCAGAGCCACAGCACTGATTTCTTTCCCCTGTGAGTGACTTGTGTTTGCTCTTATCGTGACGCCCTCAGTCTGTGGGAATCTACGCTCATGTTTGCTCGTCCAGTTTCTGGATGCGAGGTTCACTGAAGAATGACCAGCGTCCTTCACGCTGCCCGGTGGTTAAACCTCACTGTCTGCACCGCCTGGAAAATACTGCGGTGGAGGGAGCTTTGGGAGAAACACCCGTTTAGCGTCATCCTGGACCACAGACGGGGCCCGGCAGGAAGACTTCCTTAATGAAGCTAGGGTCACATTCCAGCGGACAAAGACCAGCGCGCAGTAAAACTCCGTGCCAAGTTCACATGTGCAGCTTTTCATGCACAGACTCGCACTCAGACACAAGCTGCTGCAGCCACAAACACTCATTATATCCTTCAGTCTGCTGCACAGAGAAGACAAGGACACAGTGTCTGGATACGTCTGCCTCGCTTCCATCATCTGCAACACTAAATCACTGCCATTAACTAATAGAGGAACTAACAATAGTCCATTCATCGCAAACCTCGGAAAATCCCGTCTAACAACAGAAATCTGCAGGTTTTAGAAGCAACATTTATGACCTTTTAAAACGTTTTAATGCTCTGGTTCTTGTTTAAGGACATTCAGTGAAGTTTATTCATTAATTAATCTAATTAAAGAGAAAAGAAGCAGATTAATATCCCCAAAAAGTAAGAAATACCCATCACACTTCACGTGTTTCAATGTTTTGGTAAATCTGAGTCAAGTAAAATAAGAATAAGAATAAAAATAAACGAATGAGAACAAGAAAAGCAAATTCTGAAAATCCTGAATCCAGAGAATGAGATAAAAACAGAATTGAGAATAAGGACAGAACTATAGAGACTGTACAACAACAGAAATATTATATATACACGATTCCTGACTTTGATGAGTAGTTAAATGTTTAAAAGAAACTGTGAACATGAGGGAGTGTATGAAAACTAAACTTCTAGTGTGTGTGTGTTTGCTCACCTCTCTGCATCAAGGGGCTCGGCTGGTTGAGGAGAGTAGCCAGCCCGTGGTAAATGGCGCCCTGCTTGGCGACCTCCAGAGTCACCACTGAGCCCGTTCTCGTCATCAGCTCGGCCGCTCTGAACACACACACAGAAAAGAGAGAGAGAGGGGGGGGTCTCAGCTGGGGAGACGCTTGCTACCTCATGAGAAGTTGCACATTTCTGAAACACACACATTCTTTGAAAGTAGTTTCAGCTTTGATACTGATGCCAAACAAATTGATAACTTTCATTATCTATTAATCTGCTAATTGGTCTTGAGTATCGCTAGACAACATTGGAACATGTTCACATTGTCTCAGACCAAAACCTATTTATTAACAATGATATAAAACACAAAAATGATCATATTTGAGAAGCTGGAACCAGAAAGTCTTTGGTATTTTTGCTCAAAACAATAATCAATCATCAGAGCAGCAGCCGATTATTGTTCGGTTTGTTTCAGCTGCACTGCAGATATGTAATGTTTGGGTTAAAGTGCACAACCAATAAAATAAGTACTTCGAATCATTATGTTGATTAAAAACCACGAGTAATGATTCTTTTTTTATTATAAAAGAGAGGAGGCAGGGATTATATGTTATTTGAGTACAATCCCCCACACACAGTTATTCTCCGTGCGTCTGTGCACTCGGCTTTAAACAAATCCTTAAAATAGTTGAGGGGCAGATCACATGAGGTAATGAGCCATGTGTGTTTGATTGGATGGAACTCGGGGAATGTGACGTTCGCCGGAGCACAGGCTCAACAACCACATATGGAAACATCACAGGATCTGTGTTTTAATTTGACACACACACACACACACACACACACACACACACACACACACACACACACACACACACACACACACACACACACACACACACACACACACACACACACACACACACACACACACACACACACACACACACACACACACACACCAGGAGGCTGTGAATCATAATTACAATCTGAACCCGCCCTGTAGGAGTCGGACAGGAGACGACCACAGGATGATACGACCGCTGGACGGGTCTGACGCTGACGTTTAAAGTTATCAGACGCTGCTGATACTAAACACCATCCTCATCCCACCTGCTTTCTACGCACCAAAGGCCATTAAACACGTCAAGTCTGTACATGCTGAGCGAGAGGAATAACTGGATTCATGTGTGTGGGGCGTTAGCTACTGAGCTGTTTCCAAAACAAACACACCCATTTTCTACTCGTGCTGTGTGTTCTGAACACTTCTATTTTCTTTTCACTCGGACAAATGGGACACAACAACCCCAAGAGGCCTCATCCCTGATGTTTGTGGTTCTCCGATGTCACGACAGCATCAAACTTCACTTTTTCAAAATGTTTTCGATCCTCAGAATAGAATTAAACCTGAGATTCATCATCGCACGACCATAAATACGTCAATCCGTCGATGTGCGGCGGCTGGTTGGGAATATAAAAAGAGAGAAAAACACATCATGTGCCACCCACATTTCCTCCCTGGTGTTTCTGGGCTGGATCACCAGATTCTTCGATGGTTTAATTATAATGTTTAAGTGTCAGCTTGGAATTTTCCCCCATTTACAGTTTCAAAAGGGAAATTAAAGCACGAGAGGACTTTTAGTACGTTTAACACATGGTTTTCTTGGCTCTTTTGACAAATTTGCGGCTGCCGACAATTTGTTTTTTTTACCTCTCTTGTGACAGGCCGACCAAACTGCGCCCGTCCACACTCAACAACTGGTCACCTGCCGCCAGACGACCGTCCTGCGTGAGCACAAAAACCACAGAGTGAGTCACTGCGTTGCTTCTTCCTCACATTTCTCTGTCATTGCTTTTAGTGTTTGTTTGTTACGAACCACGTCAGCTGCTCCTCCTTTGACCACGGACTTGATGTAGATGCCCAACTTCTCCTGACCAGCACCCTGCAGACAGAGAGAGAGAGAGACTGGGTTAATATCAACTTAATACCAGGTCTGAACCGGGTCTGTGACACCACGATGGGTCCTGATCCCAGAAGTCTCTGAGGTGCAGGTGAGCTTTGACTCTTCAGGACACAAATTACAGTGCAACATGCACCGTAACCACCTAATCTGACCTGTTTGGTCTAATCCTGGCAACACTGTGGGTCTGCAGTGGTCCAGAGAGAAGCACCGCTAACATCCAGCAGCGCTGACTGATGATGACCTGGACCAGGAGGGAGTCCTGCCCCACCAGGAATTTAAAAAGCTCACTTTTGTACACACAGCTAATCCAGAGCGTTGATACTGAACAGAGACAGATTGCAAAACGGTGGTTATCTAAACACCTGGTCTCTTATCGGCGGTAACAAGTTCACCATCGTGTCGAACGGAAATATTAGTAGAGCAACAGGAGCAGTTTAACACATTCACAAGTGTTTTTTCTTTTTAGATTATCTAGTGTCAACGTTTGATGCTCAAACAATCAAATCTCCCACTGGAAAAACACTAGATTCTTACTATGTTCCCTAAAGCAAATCCTTTCTTTACAGAGCAACACAGACAACGTCAATATGCACAGACAAGCCAGAGCGTCTGTGTGTGTGTCTGTGTGTGTGTGTGTCTGTGGTGTCTCTGAAGTGGGGGGGGCGGTTTAAGTGCTGGCACGTTATCAGACGAATCACACGCTTTCTTTACCATCTTGACATGTTTATCCTCAGAGTTTGTGCAACAGCAGAACCAGAAACCAGAGGAACATTTTTGAGAAATCTGTCTTTGCAGAGGCGCAAAACATGAAACTAGATAATTTTCTGACACTGAGACATTATTGGATTTGCTTTAAGTGAAGATAAACTGAGAAATTATGTTGTATTTGCTTTTCGTTTCTCTAAAGCAGGTTTGAGGAAAAGCTATTTCAGACAGACAACTGAAAACACAACCTACACATTAAGAATCACAGCAGGTCTGTAAAGTGGTAATTGCTGCCATTCCTCAGACCTGGCAAAGAGCCATTCAAAGAGTTTACACTCAGGCTAATGGCTCCTACTGTTTGCAGGTCACATTTAATAATAGTGGGGATTTTTATTTAAAAACTACTTCATTACTCTGGCCCACAATGGGCATCATATTCATAATCATAATATATATACACACACATTATCATAATCAGCAGATCGGATTCTTCCTGCAGCAGGAACCAACTTTTCAATGAGCTGGAAAATATAAATACTGGGTTCAAACATCAAGCTTGATTTTTAATAACAATGAGCTTTGTGCTGCTTCCACATCCAAATGAAACAAATACTTTCCTGAGCTTCCACACATTCATGGTGAAAGTTACTGACGGAGTTCAGACTTTCACTTCACATCATTTCTTTCAATTCTTGAACATTTTTCTGTGTTATTTGCTCCAGAACTAATGAAATGTGGGGTTTGGGTCATTAACTCTGTGAATAGAGACTTTTTCTGTTTGCTGCTCCCTCCATTGTCCACAGATCTGTGTCCCGGTTGCTCCACAACAAAAAGACAGCAGAGACTTCAGTCCTTCAAACTATTTGACCCTCGATGTTTCAGCTCCGTCTCTGAATGTGTGCGTTAGTGTTTTTGTGTGTGTGTGTGTGTGCGTGTGTGTGTATATGTAATAATGAGGCTGGATTCATGCAGGCACGGATTTCCTGTGAGTGACATTAAAATGAGAGAAGAACAGTGAATCACTCCGACTGTTTTATGTCTGTTGAACATTACAGAAGACATTGAAGAGCCTTTTTTCCCAAATGGAGCCACAGCTTCGTGAGGACGGACGAGACTAAACAGGCTCCGGAGACACTTGTGGGACTTTTCCTGTCCGTCAGCGTAACACAATTAAAGTTCAAATGTGAATATGAGCAAGATCTTATCAAAGCTCGACAGTGGAAGTCAGCGCAGCACATATCAGCTGCATCACGGAGGAAGAAGTTTAGGTTGAGAAGACGATGGATGCAAATAAATACGTAACTTTATCCAGCAGACAGGGAGAAACAATAAGACGAATTGTGAGTCCAATATTTACTGGTTTTTATTACCCACAAACTCCTGAGGGAGCTCTTTTATCAGCCAAATGTTCCACCAGCTCCTCTGAGGACTATTTGAGCTTGTTTACTATGAAAACAGCCGCCTGCTGTGGCCAAAAACAATGTTGTCGATAATGTGAAATATTAAGTCTTTCTGCCACACGGACGCTGACGAGCGCAGAGTGGAGCTGTAAAGACGTGGGCCTGTTGAAGCGTTCGCTCACAGCAGGTCTGTGGCAAAGTGGAGCGATAAAACTTAGAGCTTAGAGATGTTGGAGCGTGGGGTCAAAGTGAAACCAGATGTGCCACTCGTCAGAAACGTCAAGTGATCAACACAAAAACACACAAAAATCACACTCAACTGCTTCAAGATGACAAAACATCCGCAACAAAAACACTCACTGCGAATATACAACCTTATGTTTTATAGAAATAAGTTAAATCTGTAAGAGAAGCTGAAAACGCCTGAGGCAGGTTGAGGGTTTGATGTCCCGTGCGTTAATGGGCAGCTCTGGTTCTTTAAAGAGCCCTGACACAACAAATCAAACGCACCTGAAAGCTGCCAGGCCTGTGTTAGAGAGGAACGGCCTCGGGCTTCGTCGAACACGCTTCACTCTCCGGACTCGATGGAGACGCCATGACTCCTTAAAAAGAAATTCAGAGTCCCCTCCATGACGCAGGTTACACTCAGTAACTTCTCTTCTTCACGCACATTCTTTTATCAGAGTGTTCCTGAGTTTTTATTGACTGCTCTTCTCGCTGGCGACAGTGTAATAGGTTTTTATTCGTCTTAAATGCTTTTAACTACTGTGTCGTAAACTTTGTCATGTCAGGAAAACACTTAAAAGAAACAGTGCACCAGACACGAGATCTGCACAACTGGGCTGAATTAAACATCAGTTCACTGCAACACGGATACAGATGTATAGAAACGCTGTCTGCACATTGGTTTCTTGATGAAGTGCTGCAATGTGATTAACTACACTGTTGTTCCGTCTGACGATTGTTTTCCAAAATCAATCTTCTGGTTATTTGCTCTTTGAAATGTCAAAAAATATTAAAACTGTTTCCCTGAGCACAAGATGACGTCTTTAAAAAAGGTCTTGTTTTTTCCAATTAGCCCAATGAAAATAGCAGCGTGGAAAGTTTTAATAAAAAAAGGTCCTTGAGGAAATAAAAGACCCTGCAAATAAACAAATCTAAAACTTGTACAAATGTAAATTACAAACACATCCTTCAGTGTTTTCCTCCGAACATCAGAGTCACAGTGAAGTCTCAGTCTCTGCGTCTGACTCACGATGAGAAACTAACGTCGACAGCGGAGCCACAGAGTCGGGGAGACGCCGCCGTCACCAGCCTGTGATGTGCGGCGGACACAACTACCGTTAATGCCGACTGGCAGCGCGCCGAGATTACAGCTTTCAACACGTCGACCTGCTTTCTGGAGCCTCTCTGAGGGATGAACCACTTCCCCACGAGAGGTTGTTTAAAAGCCAGAGGTGGTTAAAAGGCACCGTGCAGCCACAGAGGTGTTCTCTGTCATTTAGGTGGATTAGACATCTCTGGGCACGCACACAGTCACTTTGATTGACATCTCCGTAATCCGTAAAATTATTGCTGCATCTGTTTGCACAGGATTATTTTTAACCCCTTTGTAATTCTTCACAGCACAACTGAAGTTTGCTCCCGACCTGAAGCCGAGGTTGTCTCATCAGATAAGAAACACCGAGCAGAAGTGGAAGCAGGGTTTTTAAAAATGGATGAAGGACTAAAAAGACGATGGTGCATGTGCCCTTAAAACATGTGGAGAGCAGAAATGGGCGAGTTTTCAGGGAAGATTGATGCAATAAGCTCAAGTGTTAAGAGAGAGACAGAAGAAATTCACACTAATAATCACAAGTTATTGATTTGCAGCCACACTGCAAGATGTTTTAGTTTTATTTTGCTGCAGAATTGATGTAATTTGGAGGAAACAAAAAGCATAAAGAGAGATGGATACTAAGATTTGTGATTTATAACAAGCTTCAGGAAATAAACTGCGACTTGAATGTCACTCAGTAGAGCCGACGCCCAACACTCAAATTCACTAGATCCAGATATTTATTTGGATCTGCAACAAATTAGAAACAGTCAACAATATCAGATCCCTAAACAAAAAAAAAAAAATCAAGATCCATGAATTATTATTATTATTACATTTTCTGGATCCGCCCCCTGATCTGGATCCACAACAAACACTTTATGGATGAAAACAAACTCCTTGGCAGAGGTAATGATCTTTTCTTACTCGATTGTTTTGCTCTAAACTTTTCTTTGCATGTTTCAAACGCATCACATCAAACCAGGTCAACGCACTTTTCATCATGACGAAGCAGCGGCTGACGTGATAATTCCCTGTAAAAGCTCACTGCTGGTTCGTCTACCAGGAACCACAAAGTGCACGTTGGTCCCTGGTTTTCCACACTAGCCTGACACAATGTCACTCCCCCACAGACACACACAGCACAGAGATGCACACACACATGTTCTCATCCCTGCACCTTGTAAACACCTCCTGCTTGCAGCTCTACAGGAAAGCCAGTGCAAGTGTGTGTGTGTGCGGTACATCCTCCCATTGTTCCAGGCCTCACAGGGGGCAATGCTCTCATAGTCTTGTTCCACTTTGGGTTTGATTCTGCACACACACAAACCAACCAATACTTCAAACACACAGAACCAGGGCAGCTCTTTGAGTTTGGAGGAAAAGGTCCAGGTTCTTGTTGTTCTGGACCTGCACAGAAGGATTGTTCTGTTCTTTAAAGCGAAAGGATAAATGAGGAAACGCACTAACACGGGCGGAGGAGGACGAGGAGGAGCGAGACCAAAGTGTCCTCAGCTCCAGCTGGGAGCTGTCCGGAGGAAAGAAACACAATACTGCACAAACGCACACACACACAAAGTAGTTTAAAAGGTACAAATCTGCTCAAACACACAGAAAACTCCGGAGAAACAAAAAGAAAAAGAGCTTAATATAACTTCTCAAACAGTTGTCACATTAAATTAAACGGTGCAGATCAAACACTGCTTTGATAAACTGGTTTTACCAATGAGGGACAGCAGAACTATTTTTAAACCGCAGTTCTCACCACACGAGATTACATTTTGTTCCTCAATCAGCATCGTCCTTAAAAAAAAACAAACAGTGTGTTTCAGTGATACCGGTGAAAGGAAGATTAAAAACCCTCCTGAGGACATTCTCACAGAACTCTATCTGGTTGTTTTTTTACCATCTGTGGTTCGTGTGTGTACTTTAGTTTAACCATTATCAGAACGTCCCTGAAAGCAAACAGTGAAAAGTGACAGACCAGGCGGCCGTCACACTGCAGGGTGAATCCACACCGGGCTGCTACCATCCACATGTGTTCAATGTTCAACCAGCTGCTCAATACTGCACCGTGCAACCCAGACGAGTGTGTTAGCAGCTAAAAGGAGGTGAAGAAGAAAGAAGAGACGGAGGAGTCGGGTCTATTTGCACGAGAAAACAAGCAACAAGGGGAAATATAACATAATAAATAAAATAAAATATATATACACACACATACAAACAATCATAAAAGCACTGTTACCTGGTCTTTCCTGCCCACCACAGAAAACCACATGCTGCAGCTGCTCGTTAGTGTTGTCCAGACCAGTTCACACTGGGACGTCCGGTACGGAGACTTTTTAAATCCCAGACTGCACTTCAACCTGTTCACAGGCGGCTACACGTCTGAAAGCTTCCCGCTACGCCGGATGGCAGAAATCCATTCAGCTGCCGTTCAAACCCGCGATTAACGAACGAAAAAAACGAAAACGTGAGATAAAGAAAGTACCAAAAGTTGTGGAAATGTGGTGCAGGTCATTTTTAAGAGGCCAAAAATCTAAAAAGTATTAAAAAGTATTAAAACTAAACCGTGTGGAGTTCGGACGCTGTGAAGATTCCAGCGTATGTGGTCAAAGAAAAGCTGCAGCAAATTCCTCAAAAGTTCCCAAGTGCAGCGGAATTCCTCCACAGGCTCCTAATGACCGAGTGTTTGTGAAGAAACAGAGAATCCAGGCGCAGATCCAGAGGTGAGGAGCCGGCTGGTCAGACTGAGGTGGAGCGCTGCTGCAGCTCAGACGCACACACAACTACACACCCACAGTGTTATATAACAGGACAGAGCTCAGACCAGTTTACCGACAATTCAAGCAGCTGTTCGACAGAATTCTCCCTACCTGACTTTACACACACACACACACACACACACACACACACACACACACACACACACACACACACACACACACACACACACACACACACACACACACACACACACACACACACACACACACACACACACACACACACACACACACACACACACACACACACACACACACACCCCTGTACGTCCACACAGCTTCAAAAATAAACAGAGCAGGTTTCCTCAGTACGTCCTTCCTTCCCGCTCTTCCTCTCCACTCACACACACACTCAGCCCTCAGCAGAAACTCCACTCCACTCTCAAGTCAGAGGAAGACACTCCACTGGTCAGAAAGCTTCATTAAAGAAGCATGAGCACACAACTTCAGATCACGGCGCATCGCCACAGCTGTTCTGACAACAGCAACAACACAGCACAACCACCAGAGTCCAGCTATTTCCTGAGGAAAAGTCCTTTACACAGAATTACGCAACCGTCTGACCTTCAAGCGCAGGGTTTCCCTCGCTTCAACTTTATGTGCTTTATTTAATTCAAATGTATGAAGTTTGGGACGCAGTGCACAACGTGTACTTGCTCTGGGGTTTTGGGGGATTC